>NC_056725.1:1171472995-1171500495 GCF_019279795.1 Protopterus annectens | reverse complement strand
CCACTCTCTCTTCCTTTTCAGCCTGGAAGCCCAGCGTTGCTAATCGGGTTGTCCCCCCCCCACTGCTTTATTTTTTGAAAGTTTCACTGAAGCTACAAGGCAGGCTACCAAAGCATGAACACCCAGGACGCATCCCTTCTACCTCACAGTGTCGGCTATAGCTGATAGCCTTACAGAATCTGCTGTATGTGTATTTTTTGTTCTATAATGTTGCTACAGTAGTTCTGAACTGGACCAGCACACTCGCGGAACTAACCAAGGCCATTTTTTTCCTTCCCTGTAGTTACTAGTTATGTTTTACTTAGTTTTACAGTTGAAGTCCTTTCTCCACTACGCCTCTAGAGGGCAGGAGAACACAGCATCTGATAGCATTTAATGCACTTCAGAGCTTTGCCCTGGATCTCTGTGCCACCTGTCACTAACCCTCTAGTCTAGGCATTAATTCTACCCATGAGATCTTACAGTAAATTCCACTTTAGAAAGTAAGAGTTTGCTGGATTTGTATTAACTTTATTTTTATATTCCCACAATAAGGTGTTTCTTACCTTAACTTTGTATATTAACTTTAGTAGTAATCTTATTATTAAGTTCCCATAATAAGGTGTTTTTTTTACCTAGCTAAGAGACATCAGTGCTTAGCTTCACCGAAAGGCCTGATTGGCTTCGCAAACTCTACTAATTGGCTCTGCCCCGCTTCACTCCCCTACCCTACCCCCATATCCCACCCACCCTAATGGTCCTACACTTATACTTCCCTCACCACACCCCCACCCTGAAACAACCTATCCTAACCAACTACCAATTAATACAACTCAACCTCATCTCACCTATTCTACTTTTTCTACAGCCTTCTCTTATACTATCTTACCTTACTCATATACCTGCAGCTATTTCTTCCCAGAAAAGACTATACCTTTCCTATAATTCATAGTGTAGTTATATCCTAACTCTATCTCTGTAGGGTTACATAACTCTTCTTAGCAGTATGTCTTCTAAAACTAAAAGTACCCTACCTAAGACTCCTACAAATAAAAGCAGCATAGCCAAGCTAATACTCATATCCATACCTACTCTAGTTCTCACATTGTCCTATCTCTTTACCTCCTATGAAAAAGTAAATAATTACCACATCGATTACTCTCTCAAACAAACAGCCATTGATTTTACTACCCAAAAACTGACTCATTTAAACATCACATCCACTTCTAACTACCTGCTAGCCAAATACCATCGACTTGCACATATTAAATTCAATAATCCAACTTTAAGGAGACTGAAATATCTAACCAGCTTCTCCTGTAAACCATCTTTACAATTTAAAACTCCAACCCTAAAAGATAGTGACATACATCCTAACCCAGGGCCAACTAATACCTCTGCTAAAACAAGTCACATTATCACAAGCTCCACCCTTCCAACCCTAACCACTGACTCTAATGCCTTACTTATAGGACATCTTAATATCCACAGTATTAACAACAAGGTTGCCCATCTCCATGCTCTCTTTGAAAACCACTTTTCTGTCTAACTGAAACTTGGTTGAAACCTTGTACTAAAGATAATGAAATAATTCCCCCAGGTTACAATATACTGAGACTGGACTGCATCAAACATAAAGGTGGCGGAGTAGCTCTGCTGTTTAAGACTGGACTACAAATCTCCTCAGTACCCTATAACCCACTACAGGATACTAAGGCTGAACTCCTTATTTCTAAACTACAATTAAACCCAAACAAATCAATCTATATTATCTGTATCTATCTACCTCCTGGAAATAATTCTACCATAATAGAAAATATCCTTAGTTGGGTATCTTCTACTTACTCACAAGAAACTATCATATTAGGAGATTTGAACTATGACTGGTCCTCAATCAATACAGACAACCCTTCCTCACACATTAATCTTCATTACTTTACTCAGACAATAAACACCACCACTAGAATCAATAAACCTAACAACAAAGAAAGTATATTAAATTGGATTCTTATTAACAAACAACAACAAATTTATTTAGTAGGTACTTTGCCTGATGATGTAAGCGACCATACTTTAACTTACATCATAAGACAAAAGAGTGATATTACTAACATCCCAAACTATGGGATCTCATGAAGTAATAAACACTTTAACCTATTTTTATTCAAAACTGAACTAAACGCCTGCAACTGGAACCCTTTAAAAATTCTCCCACTTGAAGATGCTGTTAAATATTTCATTGCCAAATTCTTAACAATCCTTGATAAACATGCACTCTATTAGAGTTAAATCTAAGCCTGCCCCCTGTCTGACTAAAGAAACAAGACAAAAATTATTACTTAGAAACAAATTGTGGGCAAAGTGGAGAGCTACCAAATCAACCTCTGATCAACAAACCTTTAGACAGTTAAGAAATAGTACTAAAAAAGCCATACTTACAGACAAAAAGAACTACCATTGTAAATTACAACAAATACATCACAACAACCCCCAAAGGTTCTGGTCAACCTTTAATAGACTACTACACCCAGGCCAGACTAGTACACCCTCCCCCTTAGGGGCTGAAAAGAATACATCACATGAAACTGCTAATGCCTTTAATACCTTTTTTACTGATACCATTAATTCACTATCCTGTCACCTTTCCATAGACAAGTCTAGCCTCCCTAGCTACACATCTTCAAATCTCCCTATATTCCAACTACAACCCATCTCTACCACCTTTATCCAAAAACTTATCCAAAAACTTAAACCTTGCACCCCCTCTGCTGATCAGCTGCCATCAGAATACCTTCAAAAAGCAGCTGATGCAGTTGCCTATCCCATATCCATCCTTATAAATAGAACCATCATTGAAGAAACCATCCCTGTTATCTGGAAAATCTCCCACATTATCCCCTTACATAAAGGAGGTAACTCTAATGAGTATTCTAACTACAGCCCTATAGCACTCTTATCACCCTTAGCAAAAATTATGGAGAAATATATTCACTATCAGTTAATGGACCACTTGAACTCAACATAACTTACTAGCTAACTGCCAGCATAGATTTAGGCCATTTCATAGTACCACCACTGCTCTCCTATCCTTTACTGATTTCATCAATAAAAACCGCAACAAAAACATCCTCTCATCAGCACTCTTTATAGACCTGTCAAAAGCCTTTGATATGGTTAACAATCCCCTGCTCATAAAAACCCTAGAATCTCTTTCTTTAGACCCCAAGTCTGTCCGCTGGTTCACTTCCTACCCCAGCGACAGGAAATTCTCTGGGATAACAAACTTTCATCTCTTCTGTCAGTCTCTCTTGGTGTCCCCCAGGGCTCCATTCTAGGATCTCTTCTATTCTCCTTATTCATAAATGACCTACAAGTAGCTATACCTCAAGCTACATGCATACAATATGCAGATGATTCTACACTCATATGTTCTGCTAAAACCATATCTGAACTACAAACACTAACACAGAATGTATTTAACACAGTTGAGGCATGGTTCTTAAAATGCTGCCTCCTTTTGAATGCCAAAAAAACAAACTCCTGCTCTTTAAGCCTACTATTAAGTCCTCCCCAATAGAATTCTCTATCTTATCCAAAAATGGCACCCATATATCCCCTGATTCTACCACCAAGCTGTTAGGTATCACTATAGACAATAACCTCACCTTTGATAATCACATTAATAACACTATTAAAACCGTAAATAGAAAACTGGGCTCCTTCTACAGAATTAAAACCTTCTTAACTCCAACAGCCAAAGCTACACTTGCTCACTCTCATCTTATTTCTACTCTTCTCTATGCTTCACCCATATACACTAACCTAAAGAAAAATAATCTCTCTAAACTAGCTAACACATACAATAGTATTGCTAGGTTTGCTACTGGGAACCAATTTAGAACTCACCACTGTCAGAACCTACAGCAACTACACTGGCTTGAACTAAAAAACATGTTGATACTTTCTCAACTCACCTTTGCCCATAGGATATTTTACCAACCTAATAACACACCCATACTTTCTAACCTTATTACCCCTTATACTAACCTAAATTCCTTACGCTCTTCAAGCAAACTTCTAGTGAGGTTAACTAAGTCTAACAACATTGCTGGTGACTCCCTATTCTCCAATACCATCAGTAAATATTGGAATCTCCTACATACTGCTCTAACTTCCATTCCCTCCCCTTTCCTCTTTAAACAAAAGTTTAAAAAACACCTTAAAACACACTGGTTATGCCCATGCATCAATCCTGACTAATCTTGTGATTCCACTAATTGTACTCTTTATAACACCTTCTTTCATTACTCTCTTCTGCTTACCCATTGAGAAGCTTCTCTCATAAACACCTTTTACAAGTAGTAACTATTACAAACTATTAAAGAACTTTGGATGTGAAAGTAATTTCCTGAATGTACTTTATACTTTCCGCAAATGTTTTACTGTTACAGAACCTTTCTATCTTGTATTTCTGTAATAGAACTTAATGGTGATGTCCTATCTAGTATGTAAGTATCAATTGTGTAATGTAGTCTAGAATCATGTTTTGCCTGCTACTTTTTTATATATAATGTAACTGTGTTTGTCTCTATGTGGAGCTTTTCTTCCAGGGCCTCTGCTGAAAATGGAAATACATCCAGTCGGTCCAGTCCGGTAAAGAAATGTAAAATAAATAAATAAAATAATAGACAATTTAGAATGATTAAAATTACATAAAATCATTTGGTGATCCGAAAATCGGATCCTATAAAAATATTAAACAAACCATCAATAAACATTTACCATTGTATACATAACTATAAAATCAATTATATTATAGTAAATTTAAAATGCTGATATCACAGTTTCATATATTCACTTGTCTTGAATTACATATGCATGAATTTAATGAGCACACAGGTTAAGAACCGCACTGCTTGCAAAACTGAGACAGGAAAGGAATGTCTGTGTATAAAACTGCACTTATTAACATAGAAATACTGTGCAGTAAACCTAAGGTTGTGCATCGTATTGTGTAGGTACTGTGCACTAAGGACAAAGGAATAGAGAAATAGAAGAACAGGACTGAAGCTCTATAAAAGAATACAACAAGAGGGAGTGATCACTTCTACTTGTGTTATAAAAACATTACGTCTTATACCGATTAAAGCACAATATGTACAACAAGTGTATGCTATGTATATTTGAATAACGATCACTAATCTTTTATACATTGTATGCATAACTTTAGAAAGTGTTTATTAAGTTAAAACGCTAATGTGGTAGTTCCTATGTGGCCGTTTACCTTTCAATTACATATATGTCAATTTAATAAGATGCACAGGTTGGAACTACACGTTCTTATAAAATTGCAACGAAGTCAAAGATGTCATGTGTGACCTGTACCTATTACCATACAAATATTGTAAAGATGGTTTGGGGTTGTGTACGATATTGTATAAATGCTATCTACTCGGGTGGGAGGAAGAGAAAGAAAGTGGGTGGAAGGAAGAGAAAGAAAGTAAGTAAGTACTGGGATTCCAAAAGGGGGTGACAAGAAAAAAGAGGGTAGCAACAACATCTACTAAAACCGTATATATACTTATAAGTAAGACGTTGAAAACATAGACTGACAGAATTTAAAACATATTGTGTACAATGAATATGTGCTGTTCATGGGTTGTTGTATATATATATATATATATATATATAAATCCATTCATAAACCAATATAACCACGCCATCTAATTGCAAGCAATATATGACAAAAACCCATACTAAAACCTTTTAACTAGCGACACAAGCTTTTTAACTTCAGTATTGGATAGAGGGAACATATCTCATTTAATCCAGGCATTACACTGGCATTACACCAAATCTGCCAGTATAGTTCCAAAACCTCTAATTGTACTTGATAAGGTTCGTCCCTAGCATCTAAATGGACCATATCTACTGCCCTAAATAAGAATGTGTGGCTAGGGTTTTCTGTTATATGTTTTGCTAAAACATTGTCTAATCTATTTTTCTTGATAGCGTATAAGTGTTCATAAACACGTTTGCGTAATTTCCTGTCAGTTTTCCCAACGTAGCATATTAGGTAAGGATGATATTTTTGTTTGCAATGAGGAATGTTGGCAGTAAGTCAAAGACAGAGTGATTATCACTGTTTGGGTTAGGTCTGATGGGAGAAGTTATCATTTTGGTGAGGTTAAAGAAAAGAAGAGCAAATAAAAGTTAAAGAAGGTGAGTAGTTTCTTGTTTCTGCTAGTGTGTTTTCAAATGCTTGTAATGGTATTCTCAAAAAGGTTAAATGATCAAGGAGGGGGATATAAACTACTGCTGCAAGCAAATGAACATGTGCACCAATGGTTACTATGGTTACTAGGCTCAGTGTCAGAAGATGCAGAGTTAGTGGCTACCGAGGGGTGGAGAGGGTCTGCTGTCTTCTTATGAGCAGTATCACACCTCCACTTGACCTGTGCTCAGGGGAGTTGTCCAGGAATGCAAGATAGTTGATGATTATAAGAGTAGAGAGGACAGTGGGATATTTGAGCCAAGTTTTACTTATAGCTAGTATACTTGGGTTCTCAGTGGTTAACCAGTGCCCCAAGAAGACAGTTTTATTTATTAGGTTTTATGTATTAATGCGGCATATCTTGAAAGCCTTTGGTTGATGGTCCTCCCTTGATGTAGAGGGGAAACCTGAAGTAGAAAGAATGGGGAGGTTTAGTATGGAGGCAAGGTGGATGAGAACCCATGCTAAGGAAGACTGTTTGTGTTGAGCATGTTGGGGATTTTTATTTGGAGCCTGTGTCTGTGAGAGAGGACCAAGGTTTGGATTTATGTCCCCAGTGATAGGAAGTTTTTGTTTTGTTATGTAAATGAGTTGGAAGGATTTACTTAGACATTTTGGTATAGTTTAGAGAACATTACAACATTACTTAGTAGTTTTAATTAGAGTATGTACTGTCTTCTTAGTAGTGAGGTGGGGGACAATAACATTTTCAGGTAGTCGAATGGACGGTGTATTTTGTAGTGGTAAGAGAATAGTTTATAGAAGTGTACTAATACAGAACAGATGTGGTTTACCTTGAGAAGGAAGTCATCTGCAGCCTGAATTATTAGAAGTAGACAAAGTGTAAAAGTGAAAATGGAAATGGAGATTTGGACAGTTCTGGGCTCCATGGGTACTGGGCTATGGAGGAAGATGTATTACTGAGTGGAAAGAGGACAACATAGTGAAAAGTTGTTAAAGTTTCAAAAGGTTTTAATAGTTAAAGGAATTTTACTGTATAGTAGCAGTTTTGAGTCCAGTATCTGAGTAGAGTGAGTCGAAGGTGTGTGCCCAGGTAAGGGAGTGGATTTAAGTAGGAAGTGCATACTGGGACTGTGTTGGAGTTGTGTTATAAGGTAAGGAGTGGAACAAAGTATGGAGTACCTATTGGGGTTGATTGCTGAGGTAAACAGAGGAGCTAACAAGGGAGTACCAACTCGGACTGGTTGGAAAACGTGGGTGTGCTGTTTACAGAGGCTAAAAAGAAAATGGAGTAGGGGTGAAGGGAAGGAGAAGAGTATGGGGAGAAAAGCACTGCTCAGCACATTAAGGCAGAGTGGAGTGGGCTACAGGTTGGAAACTCAGTTACAGCTATTTGACAAAGAAAATGATATCCCACTGCAGAACTCCAAAATCACACAGCTTAGTAAGCAGTTTAATGTTTATGTTATCACAGCGAATACTTTCCCCTTGACATTTTCTAAAATTTGCTACATGAATATCTGTAATGGTGATGACCTTTTATAGGTTAGGTACTTTAGCAACCATTGATTAGTTACATAAATTGCAGAGCTTTGTATGGCAATGAAATAACCTAGAATGTTTAGACTATTAACCAATGTTATGTCAGACTTTATTCAGCAGTGTGTATAACTATGACATAACAGAAAATGTTATAAATTAGCTTTCACCTACTTAACCTTTTTTGTCATTGAATTCATTGTAGAATCTGCTTAGTCTTTCCCCATTTCTTCGCCTGTATCAAAATGTGCATCTACTTGTTCAGAGCAGTTGGCCTGCCTCCCTCTCTCAGGAAGGGTGAGCCCAACCACTTACTTCCACCCTCAGCATGCAGGCCCTCCAATTGTCTAAATGTTTTGGAGCACAGATTTTAAAACAAAAGTGTGTGTGTGCGTGTGTGCGTGTGTGCGTGTGTGTGCGTGTGTGTGTGTGTGCGTGTGTGCGTGTGTGTGTGTGTGTGTGTGTGTGTGTGTGTGTGTGTGTGTGTGTGTGTGTGTGTGTGTGCGTGCGTGTGTGTGTGTGTGTGTATGCATATGGTGAGTATTTGAGTTTGCTTGTAGAAAATAATGGAACTCTTGCACACTCATTTGTTATTGTCATAGCTATCATCAACTCTTAAATAATTTTAAGTAGGCTGCCAAACAATGCAGAAAATAACTATGAAAATGAACGCTATTCCAGGCCTCTCTGTTTTGCTAGGGTCCCCTACGTAGGACAGAGTCACTCAGAGTGCAAAACCAGTATCACAGGAAAAGAAATATAGCGACTTTAGAAGTCTACTAAGTTACTTAAATATAGATACTTGTGATAACAGGACTTGAGAACACTGAAAAAGAGTTAACTTATGTAACTAAATAAAAAAAACAAATATTTTAGATCCAGAAGAACAATTTATGACAAGAGCATAATTACACCAAAAATAGTGATAACAAATTCACTTTGCACATGATCTTTAAGGTATCAGAAGCTGGTCTGGTATCAGAGGCCATCACCAATTACATTTATTTTCATTTGATAACCATGTAGAGTCAGACTTGTCCAGAAGCCCGTTTTCAGTGGAGAACCGGGGAGAAAAGCTCCAAGGAAGATTACATTGTTTTTACATTTGGCATATGATTATTACTGTGATTAGAGTGCATAAAATAATAGAAGAAGAGGTTCAGATGCAGAGCTCCTATCATAGTATCTAAAAGCAATTAACAATGGTAGCAATATACAGAAATACAAAAACAATATATAAACAGTTGTACAATATTAAAAACTGAATATTTTTTTTTGTTTTTAAGGATACATCTGCATCTATGTGCATCCATGTACATCATATGCCTTGGTAACTGTAAATTCACAGCATAACTGAATTGTTCATAGAATTAAGTTAAAAATCATATGGGATCTCACTTTCCTGGCTCTGTTCCACAGAGAGATCTGGTCCTGAATGTGATCCAGATGAATGAGTTCTAAGAGTGACTCAGGTGCTAGAAGATGTGAGAAAAGTAGGATGGTAAATGAGTGACTTTGGCTCATTTATCCTGGTGGGACTGTGTGGTGGCTTCAACTGGAATTTCTGCTTCTCTAGTGTTATGGGCAGAGGCCCAAGGCACGGAAAGCAGGTACCAGGATTTAGGGGAGAATTCTGCTGTGGTGATTCAAGCCAATGATTATAGCCTTTGTCTTCACATTTAAAGGAGCACACATATATAAATAGTAGGGCAATGGTAATCCCTGCAATGATGTGTGTGCACACATCATCACCAGTGAAGGGGTTAGACCCAAGTATAGAAATGCCTCTATTGGTCACATCCTAGTTGATGTGAAACTTCTGGGTTGTGTGCATCATGTAGTTCCCACTCAAGAACTAGCACGATAGGTTGCTTTAGGGCCCTGGTCCAGGAAGCAAGCCATACATAACTGGGTGGGGGATGAAGGTAGTTCCACTGTGGGAACAGACTGAAAGGTCCAAGTATGAACAGGTGTAAAAGGAAATCTCATGGCTGCCTGGATGAGAGCACCTTCTGAATGCCTCATCTTCTACTGTGCGGTACTGTGTGCCTGTCTGGAATGGGGATAAACAGACTGAGTCTCATGAGGGGAAGGCTTGATGGTTGTAAGGTATTGGGGAGCAAAAAGCATATAGATTAAAAAAAGCTAAACACATCTCACTTAGTCAAAATGTGAATAATTAACATTAAATCATCTAACCACTTGTATAATTGTCCTCCCAAAGCACCATTCCTAACAAAATTGCATACATTAGAATGCAGTTGATATTGCAGGGGACAACCCCCTCACAAAGCCTATGTGGGAACTTTACTCCCCACAACTTCGATCTCTAAATGTATTAACTCTGCTGCTGCACAGACTCAGAGGAAATTGGAAGGTATAAAACAAACATAAAACTCACCTTTTCCCTCTTTTCCATCTCCTGCAACTAAAAAGCAAAGAACACCATATGTGGTGTAATAAACATGCACCCAAGGATTCATTAACATGTGTGTACACATCGTGCTAGGCCTACACACTCCATTCGTGTCAGCATGACGAGCAGCGGTACTCATTGAATATGCAAGCCTACACATTCAGTAGCACCTGCTCTTGGATAGAACACCTACTAGAGTTCACAAACAGGGGCACAGTGGCTCGAGCACAGAATGCTCGAGCACAGAGTATAAACAATGGGTTGTATAAACATGCAACCCCAATAAACTAACATGTGCCAACAGGACAATACAAGGCAAGGGCAACATGAATGACATAATTAAGAGGCAGGGGAAGCCTAACAAGGAAAATGTAGTTAGATTTAACTAGATTAGTGTACAACAACAGTAAGTGAATTTATTTTATCTATACAAGTAATCCTGTACATTTAGGGACACGTGCATAATAAAAATGAACTGCTGACATGAATGTAAGAGGGACACAGCAACAGTGTAGCAAAGGGATGTAAATGTGACACATGTAAAATGTATTTAGTATGTAATCTTGCACCCATCTTCAGCAGATCTGTGTTTCAGAATATCATTTACAGAGTGCGGCAAACCTTTTAGATTTTGCAAAATTTGTGACACCTCCATCCAAAGAAGGACTACAAAATAATAATTGAACAATATGAAACTGGATGAGCTCATTAGTCGTTACTGGAACTCTAATGCCTGGAAAAAATAAGAACACTCTCTGGAAGCATTCCTCGCCCTGGAGGATGTTGATGTCTGTGCAGACGCAGAAACTTGGTTCAGAGCCACAGCGAGTACCATGGCCTTGCAAAGCTACAATGCCTTCCACACTTTCAGACCGCAAAATGAACTTGTGAGAACCAAAGGAGGAGGAGTATCTATCTTCATCAAAGATAAAACACCTCTAGACTGGTTAGACAGGAAAACTCCATGGAGTTACTCCAAGTTCAACTAACTGTGGGTAAGACCCCCCTTCAAGTCATTGTTAGCTATAGGCCCTCTTCAATGAACCAAGATACCCACATTGTTTATTTGGACCTACTTGAGTCAATCAAATTACAATCAAAAACGCTAGTCTTGGGTGATTTTAGCTTTGCATCTATTGACTGAGTAAATTATATGAGTACCAACATACTTGCACAAAAGCTTCTGGACTTTGTTAACACGAATGCCCTGGAAAAAAATAGTATGCAACACCACAAGGGGCTCAAATATTCTCGACCTGGTCCTCACCAACTGGGTGATCATTGTACCACACAAGTATAGGACCCTCACTGGTTAAATATGATCACAAATTAGTCACATTTGAAGTAGCTATAACACCTGAACCCCTCTTTGGTTAAATAAGGCTAAAAAAATTAATTCACCAAAGCTAATTATACCCTCCTAAGGGATGGGATAAATAATTTCCAAGCGCCTGTTCCCAGAGATGGCACTGACAACTATAGTAAGGTATACTCAAATGCCCTGTACAAACACTTATACAAATGTATTGCCACATGATAGGATGAAAACAAGATCATCAAGAAAAAACAAGCCTCCCTGGTGGACATTAATATGTTATACAACAAGAGGAAGAAGTTGCTGTTGAAGAATAAAAAACAAAGGTCACAGCACTGGAAGAACACCCTCCTCTGCTTGAACAAACAAATAAAACATCTTGTAAAATCCTCTAAGGTCAACCTCAAAAAAATTAGCAACCATAGCTAAGGATAAACATTAGGCTTTCTTCAGCTATATCCATAAACTAAAATGTAGGACTCAAACGTGTGCTAGACTAGCTGAGGATGGCATCACACACCCTGATCCTGTGAAATAGCTAATCTATTAGCTGACAGGTTTGGAGAAAATGTCACCCCCTGTCCCTTCCAAATATTCCACAAAGCATTCCCACTACATCTCACCCACCTTGCATCTCCAAAGAGCAAGTCATTAATGCTCTCTCAAGGCCAAAAACACAGGCTCTGTGGGACTGAATGACATCCTTGGCTGCATTTTAAATGGTCTAAAACATGAGTTAGCAACTCCATTTTGCACTCTCTTTGACCACAGCCTGAGTACTGCTTTTGTCTCTGCTGCATGGAAAACAGCAACCATCATTCCCCTTCATAAAGGGGTACAGCAACAGACCCTGGGAACTACAGACCCATAAGCTTAACCAGCCAAATCTATAAGGCCATGGAACAAATCATCATGGACCTTAATATCCCTGCAGACTATCATATAAATAATAATACCCCAAGTAACAACTCAGTAGTGACAGACTTGGGAACGCAAGTTGACTGTAGCCTAAACTTTGACTACCATGTGTCTATTGTGGTAAGGAAGGCATTCTGCGTCACACATCTCATTAGCAAAGGCATTGTCACAAGAGCAAAAGAGGTCATAACAGCCTTGTACTCGACCCTCATCGGGCCAGTAATTGAGTACAATACTCCCTTTCGTATGTACCTTACCAGGCACCTGCAGCAACTTGAGACACCTGAGAGATTTCTAACCAAGAAAATTCAGGGTGTCCAGCACATGTCATACACTGATAGACTGAAGTCACTGTCACTGTACTCAGTAGCATGCAGACTACTTAGAGGAGACCTGTGCCTGGTCTACAGAGCAATCTCAGATCCAAATGTAATGGAAATGCTACACATCCACAAATCAAATGGGACAAGTGTCACCCACTCCAGGGACCTTAACTTGGCTTGTGACATAAATAAGACTTGTTGGAGAAACAGATATGTCTCTCAGAGGTTGCCACTCTGCTGGAATAAGCAACAGTTCATATAAAAAAAGCACATCTATGACCCTGTTTAAGTGTAGCCTGGATGACTGGATGGGAAACTAAATTCCTGTTGGGGATTTCACCTATGACCCTCCTAGATATTGGCAGTCATTGCTAACTAAGATCTCGAGTTTAGGTAAGATCCTTTATATTGGGCTTTTATAGTATTATATTGGGTACACACTGCTATGCTTATAAAGACCTTCAGGTCAATAGCCCAGTATAGACTTTTTGTTTTTTATCTTTTCTGCTGATTTTGGTTTTCTTGTGTTTTAAAACCAATCTGTCCTCTCTGAAGTCAAATGAACACTAAGATGTATTTTTACAGTAATATATTTGTTTCAGTTATCCACATTCTTACATACAATGAAATCCACATGTATAGTGCATTTCCTTATATCAGCAGCTAGACACTGATTTTCCTATCTACCTAAGGTCAGCATAACTAATACAACATCCATGTCCCAAACTAATACTCAAAATCCTCATTCAAATTACTTAAACAAACAATATACACTATATTCAAGATCAGCTTTAATTTTCGTATAAAGTTAACACGGGTCTATATCATTTAATCGAAACTTACATCATTGAACCCCTCTTCATCGAACACCTTTTCATTAAACTCTCAAATCAGCGAATGGACTTCTAATCAAACTGTTTTCCAGGAAAACCAATGGTAGGCCACCCTAGCAACTGCGGAAAAAATAAAAAAAATTTAAAACTTATCCAATTGGGGGGCTTCACCCCCTACCCCTCAATTTGGGGGGCTGTACCCCCCAACTAAATATACCAACTCAGAGATCACACTACAGTGGGGAAAAGGTTAAATTCTATATGGTGGCCAACCGTTGGTTTGCCCTGGGAAAAAAAACTTTGATTAAAAGTCCATTCGCTGATTTGAGAGTTCAATGTACAGGTGTTCAATGAAGAGGGGCTTGATGATGTAAGTTTCGATTAAATGATATAGACCCAGTTAACATTAGTGTGCTATTAGTGCCCCAGTTCAAATATCACGCTTCCTGGTGGTTTACTTGACTTTCTTGTCTATACTTAAGCCATGGTAGTCAAAATTATATCTGTTATTATGTTATTTTCCTTTGTGCTTGCCTCTTCTCATGCCAAGCTTCATCTACTTGTTCCTTCACCTCCCCTGCTGTTGGATTTTGCTTTGTCTTCTTGGTTATCTCCTTCTTTGCAACTAATACTACTGTTTATACTAACTTGTTTACTCTGGTTATCTGAGTTCCTCCCTGCACTATTCCAAGAATGTATCTTGCAGGATCGAATGATATTGCTTCCCTTTTCTGCTATCAACTCCTCCAAATTTTGCTTGAATTTTTCTAAACTCGCGCAGTGCCAAAATACATAAATCCGGTTTCCCACTTATTTCTCTTTGTATGTCCAGCAGCTATCATACACCACTAGAAGCATCCTTTGTAACTTCTTTCATATGTAAAAAATATCTCTGTAAGCATTTATAGGCAAAGATTCTACATTTTATTGTTTTACCTGGCATTTCACTTATTCTCTGCCACTGTGCCTCACCCATATCTATACCAGTACATCGGGCTCCACATTCTTTTCACCCTTTCACTGCCTTTTTATCCTGCTGCTGTAACCACCTTTAGAGTTTTAAAACTAATCCCTTCTTAAACCTCTCTTCAAACCTAGTTGAAAGCCCCCATTCAATTACTTCTGGGCATTGTCTCCTTGATGTTGTGAACAAGTACCTCTGATTTACTTCCTGCTTTAATGCTTGATAGGAGAAAAACAAATGGTTTGGGATATGATATTGTGCCTGTGCTTTTTCCCAGTTTAATACCCTATTCTCTAACACTATTTGCTTCCAATAATGTAGCTGTGTCCTTAGATTTCTTCTGATGTTGGGGGTAGATGTTGGCTCCTTGTCTATCAAACATTATCACCATTGTTTTAATGGTTCCTTTGATAAAAGTCCTCTACATACTGCATCTAATATGAGTGGAGGCATTTATTGTGCTTCATGTCCCCAAATTACCTCAAATTTATCTTTGTCTTAACCACTGATTTCTTTTAAGCAACATAGATTCCCACTTTGCTAAGAACCCCCAAAGTTCAATCATTGCCAAAATGATACCTGGAGCATTGCTAAATAAATATAAGTCAGTGTTGGGGACACCCAATCTTCTCTTACATTTTGCCATTAAACTTGATTCCCAGCATATTCCCAGCATATTCTATATCTCCCTCCCTCGCAAAGAAAATGTTGCACCCAGTCCTTAACTTTCCCAAGCACTCTACACTCTGGTAAGTACCAAAATGGCTGCCCCATATATAAAATATAGGTTAACACATGGCACCAGCACAGTCTGTCAGGACTCTGTGCTGGGTGTGCTCCTCTTTGGCATCTACTTCACAGATGTCAAGGCCAATGTCAAGGGCCTGTGGCCGACCACGTTTGCACATGATTGCAAACTAGGAGCAGTCTTAGAATCCCCCCAAGATGCTAACCTCTTACAGGAAGCTCTGACACAGACAAATGATTGTTACTAAAGTCATAGACTAAAAGTGAACTCTGTGAAATGAATAATAGTACATTTCAGGAAACTGGCCACCCTGTGAAACTACATAATTGATAAAACATCCCTAAGAGTCGACCCAGTAGCCAGGGATTTGGGAACACGTATAGATAGTAACCTGGAAACATATGTCTAAGGTAGTAAGAAACTCTTTCTGTATTGCTCAACTTATAAGTAAGGGCATGGCATCAGGATCCAGGGAAGTCATCATGCCACTGTTTTCAGCCCTCATCAGACCTATCATTGAGTATAATGCCTCCTTCTGTTATGTACCTGATGAGGCAAATGCAACAACTGGAATGTCTTCAGAGGTTCCTCACATGAAAAGAATACAGGCTGTAAAAACAATGCCCTACGTGGATCACCTCAAAGCCCTAGCTCTAGTCTTGCATTCCTACAAGTTGCTGAGAGTTGATCTATGCCTGGCATACAAGGCATCCTTTGATCCCACTGTGATGGACCAAGAACTACTAGATTTAAGGACCTAAAATTGCTTATGACATAAATACAATCTGTTGGAGGGACAGAAATGTGTCTCAGAATTCTCATTCTCTAGAATAAGCTCGTCATCCATGTGATCCCTGCCCCAACTCGTTTCAAGCATAACCTGGACCAGTGGAAGGGAAATCAGAAATTCACCCCGGGTCTGGTGTCTATGTCTGTGATGGACAAACGTAGCCATTAAATCATAGCCTAGCCAACATACACCCCTTATAACAATGTTTAAGGCAGAATAACTCTTGGGATACATTTTGGTTGCATGGCTAGGCTTATAAAGACACTAGTCGTTGTTAGCCCAGTATAAATTTAAGAACGATGAACTGCAGGACCTGCACTCTTTGTTCTACACCTAAACCCAAATACTTCCATTTCCAAAGATTGGTTTGAACCTTATCCATTACTGCTTAGTATGATTTCTTCATTGAATCCTCATCTGTGTTCCACAACCAGAAGCCTAGGTATTTCACTATACATTTATCCAACATCCACTGGACTTTTCTCTCAGAGCTTGTTTACTCTCACAATTTATTAAAACAGCCTTAATCTTCATCTTACCTAGTTTATAACCAGGTATTGCTCCAAATTCTCTTAATTTGTTGAACAAAACTTTCAAGTCACCCTATGGATTTTTCAGTGTTAAGATTATGTCAGTCATGTATAGTGCTATTTTAAGTTCATGGTTATACCACATGCATTTCCTGATATTTGTTTTTGGCACTTTACCGTCATTTTGTACCTTTTAAAACATGTTTATTAAATAATAATTGCAACAGTGACATAGGTCACATACACTAATAGAAAAGAAAACAAACCTCAGTGATATTTCTCATTATTTTATGTAGTGTACATTTTCAATAATTCATTCTCTCCAGCATTGCATAAATTGCACACTTCCTGTCATCACTTAAATATCACTCCTCCTACAGGGCATTACTGTACATGTATTATTCCCCACAAATTCCATTTATTTCTATATCAATTTGCTCCTTCACTTTTCTAAAGATCCCACCTCTAGTTCTTTTATCTCCTTTATGATACTCACTACTTCCATTGCAGTTGGTTTAGATTTTGATTTCCATTTTCTAGCAATTGCATTTTTGGCAGCCAATGGCATTAAACTTAGCAAGACCTTATTCTATGTAGATAATTTAGATCCTGTGTCACAATTCAAAAGAATACTTTTCTTAGTTACAGTGATTTTCTCCTCAACATTTCAGGCAAAGCACTATGTTAAAATCTGCCAACTTTTTACACCCCCCCCCCCAAAAAAAACTGTTCCCAATTATCTCTTTCTCATCACACCTCCAGCATTTGCTGATTACCTGAGGAAAAAATATTTGAAGCCTGCTTGTGATGCAAAAATACCTGTGCAAACACTTCAAAGGAAAAATTCTAAACCTTCTGGACTTTATTGCATACTTTAGAGTGATACAGATGTCCTTCCATTGTTCCTTTGTAAGCTGCCTTTCCAGTCTCTCTTCCCAAATTTTTTCTAACCTCCTCTGATTGATTCTTATAGTTGTTTTGCAATATTTTATACTTCCTATTAATTATCCATTTTTTAACATCAACGTCTGTTCTATATTCAGCTACAAACTCTACCAGAGCAGTTCTTTCACTTACAACTCCCCTACCCTTTTCTCTTTCCCTACAATCTGATATTAATCCGTATTAGAGAATGTAGGCTTTACACCATCCCACTCCATTATCTTTCCCTCTCTAGTTATTTTCTGCTAATACCTTCGCCCATTTGCTAATTTCCTACAGTAAATTTCAACCCCTTCTTGTCTATTTTCTATACCCCTAGTTGCAGTCATCCCTATTGGCAAGCTTTCCTTTCCTTTCTCCATTCCCATGTTTGTTAGTTCTTAGAATGCTTCCTGCTACTTTATGAATACAATATTCTGTATGGTTGTTTTCATTTTCCTTAAGGTCCTGCATCCAGTATCCTACTCTCTTCTTATTTCTTGAACTCTCTCTTGTTTCGCCATCATCCATTTCCACTTTGATTTATAATTGTCTGCTTGTGTTGTGTATAAGAAACTTAACTGCATAGCTGTAAAACATCCATTTAAATCAGGTAATCTTTTTTTTTCACTCCCAGATTAATTCAATCAGCTATTTATTTATTATCATACGCAGCTTCTCTTCTGGTTGATGAAAGTATACCTGTGTATAAAACTAAATAGACTAAAAAACATTTTTTGCTGCTTTAATCATACTATCCATACCCATAATCAAGAGCTTCCATTTCTCAGTTTTTGTTTGTTCTTTTGTTTTATTTTTGTCTCACATATCCATAGCTGCCATAAAATCATCTTTTTCAATCCATACACCCAAATACTTCATCTTATCATACCTCCATAAATATGGATCTTGCTGAACCAATTCATGTGTGGGAAATAGTTTGCTCCTATAGACTTTGTTGTATCTTTATTTATTTATCATTTATTTATTTATCATTTGTTGTTTGTTATCATCTTCATTAATTTTATGTTCTGAAAAGGCTTGAAACTATCTCAAAATGATCCACAACACTGAAATTCTATTTTCTAGAATTTCAAGTACTAAATAATGTCATCTGCAAGTAAAGTTAACATTCACTGATTACCATGTCATACCATTTATATTCTTGAATTTTTGAACCCTTTATTTTCTTTGCCAATAGTTCTGAATATAAAGCATATAGCAAAAGGGAAAGAGGACACCCTCGTATTGTTCCTCTGTTCAAACATAGCATAATGGAGGAAAAGCCTCCCACCCTTCATATATCCTCCTAATTGATCCTCTTATTCTATCAGAGAATGCAAACGCTGCTATTGCCCTACCCATACATTTCCAGCTGAGTCTATCAGATGCTTTTTCTGCATCAAAACCCACCTCCAATAGTAGAGTTTTCTTACATTCTGCTTCTCTCTGAATGATCCTGACTCATCATTGTTCTATTAATGCCGTCTAATGTATGTTTCCCTCCAGAAAACCACTTTTGTCTATATCTATCAATTTTGGCAACATGCTTAAAGTGTCTTTGTTAATAAGGATAGAAACAAGGGATGATTTTTAACTTAATCCTACAAACGTTTTTCTTTTTGGAGCATTGACAACTCTGCATTTGCTTCCCAACATATCCTATCACTTCTATTGAGCACTAGCGAAAATGTGACAATCCACCCGTGCCCAAACCCCTAGACTTCTCATGGATACTTGGAATCCTGTCTCTGCCAGCTTTGCTCTTAACTCAGGATATTCCACAAAAGATGGAATTTCTAGGAAAACACCAGATAAAATGGCTTGCCAGATGAAATGCTGAGGACTACCTTCAATGCACATCTGACAAAACTTTTATTTATAGGGGGATACCTAAACACACACACACACACACACACACACACACACACACACACACATATATATATATATATATATATATATATATATATATATATATATATTTATATATAAAATGAGACTCACTGCTGTCAGCTATTCTATCCATTAAGAATAGAGAATAGATTAAAATCTGTCTAAAATGCCCAAACTCCAGCTTAAGATCTGTACGATATAACCACTACCTATACAAAGGAAAACTTTAGTATAAACATATACTTCATGACGGCATAAAATAGTCTATAGGGATAATCTGAGCAGTCACCCTCCTTCATCTGATATCATTAGTTTCCAACTCCAATGAACTGATCTATAGAGGAGGATAAAGGCAACCATTTTCAGCATTGCATACATCCTAAGAGAGTCTCAACCCACACCATTTTTTGCCTTTTGGACACATACAAGATCATATTTTAGCTTTAACATATGCTTTATTGTGTTGCACTTCTGATGTGCATTGTAACCCCCTTTATGTTACAGGACACCAAAGCCAATTCACTAGGTATGATCATTTTAAAAGATCTTGTGTTCAGCTGTCACAT
Organism: Protopterus annectens; assembly: GCF_019279795.1. NCBI lineage: Eukaryota > Metazoa > Chordata > Ceratodontiformes > Protopteridae > Protopterus > Protopterus annectens. Next base: position 1,171,480,522 of record NC_056725.1, on the reverse strand, counting down.
CAACAGAGCAAACACTTCCAAAAGCCAACTCAGAAGAAATCCAGCTACATTAAAGTTTGCACCAACCTCTTTATTCAGTAATCATTTATCTTGCACTGTCCTCTTATTCAGTAATGCTTTATCAGATTTATCAAATTAGAGCTATTAAAATTCAACATCTGTAAAAGGAATATTAACATAAAAATGCAGCATCACAAATATACATTGAAAGGTTAATGTTACAGACACATACCTATACCCACAGACAGAAAGACAGAAAGACACACACACTTAAGGAAACCCTCATCTTTTGGGTACAGATTTTTGAAAGATCATTAACAAATTAAGTCCACACTCCTCCAACCTAAGAAACCTATTACTCTCCAAACTAAATTGGTCCCTTATACTATCCTGTACCAGACAACTGCCTAGCTCCCATTCTCATCTCTCATCTTCATTTTGCCCTTTTTTCTTCTCACTCAAAACTCTTCACTTTCATGATCTCCATTTCCTTCTTCTGCATTTCCATCACAATACATCTTGTCCTTCTTCTCTATACCAATTATGCAGAAGTTTTTTAATAATATGAACAGTTATATAAAATACTTCCAATAGTATCTCTTTTGTTAAAAAAATCAGCTAGATTATGAGCTAAGAAATAACACATTGACTAAAGATTTCTACTGTGTGACTTGCAAGATGGCTGCACACTGATCAACAGCATAATTTCAGCTCTCCCAGTCTGAAAACAGAAACTGAGAAAAATGAGTTCCATTGAAAATGCTTTTTGGAAAATTCAGCTACTGGCTAGTAAATACACTGCCTGGATGCCAGCAAAGAAGAAATTTGAAAAATCTGAAAGAAAAAAAATCAAATAGAAAAGTTGAAGTGAAGACACTGTCTGGGAAGGATTCTATATCTGTTTAGCAAAAAGCAGTTCAAGCTTTAGCCTTGGTTCAAGAGATGGCATCCAGTAATTTAGAGGAAAAAATAAATCAAATGTATTCAGAGGTGATTAAAATAAATGAAACACTAAAGAAATATATCAATTCAAACAAACAAACAAAAAAAGGCTGGAAAAAATAGAAGAAGCTTTAACTAGCCATTCATATGAATTGATAAATCTGCTGAATATGAGGTTTCTCAAGAAGAACTGTTTAACAAATAGTAGAGTTAGAAGACAGAGCACACAGAGAAAACCTGATATTTTCTGTTGTTCCAGAGAAACTGGAAGGAACAGACTGTATTAATTTTATGAAAGCACTGATAAGCAACTGGACTGGTTTCCTACAGCAGAATTTAATTGAAAGGGCACATTGAATGTATGCTCCAAACCTGGCCATGAGAAAGCAGCCAAGACCTATATAAGTAAAGATACAATCATAACAGCAGAAAGAGTTGATACTGACAAAATTGTAGCAGAAGGGTGAAATATTAAAAACTGGAGCTAGCAGAGTGATTGAAGAAAATGATTATTCACTGTACACCAGGCAGAAAAGAAGCAAATGTCAATAGGCAGATCTGAGATTCAAGCTCCTGTATCCAGCTGCCTTCAAAGTATTTTTTTCCATGGAGGATTGAAGTAATTTCTATGCAGAACAGGCTAAGGAGGAAATAAAAAAGTTTATGCAACAAGAAGTGAGTCAACAAGCAGAAGGGGTCCCTGCTTCTTATTCTTCTGACAGTAAGTTCATACACAGAGAGACTTTGCTAGTGAAACCTTTTCCAAAGTTCCAAAAGAAAATTCTTGAGAGACAGACAAAAGCACAGGAGTTGACTAGAAGCATCAGCAGTAACTTGGGCTTGAACCAGATTTAGATGTTGGGAGATGGAGATGAACACGAAGAAGACCATGAATTCTGAAATTAGAGAATAAATGGAAAACTATAAAGCATCTTATCACATTTGTCAAATATGGTTTTGCAAGAAAAAGTAGCTGAAAAACACTGGACTTTTGTTGACTTTGCTAAACTCGTGGGTGGACTGCAAAGCATATACCCAGCATTATATCATTAATGTTGAGAAGGACATTAAACGGGGGAACTAACTGTAAGCAAAACAAATTTTGTTCTTATTAGCATTTGTATAAAGCATTTCATTATATAAGCTGCATGTTATGTACAGAAAAACAGTTTTATGTAGTGTGTAGTCAGAGGTATTTTAAGTGGGGGTTCATTTCATAGACTTTTGTATGTGTTAAAGATATTTAAATAAACAAGTGCTTTTCTAGTTGTTAGAAATTTAGGTTTTACAATATAATGAGAGAAAAAAAGGCTGGACAAAAGTAAGTTTAATGTTTGTATGCTCTGATCTGGGCCTACTGGGGTGGGGTTGGGGTTGGGGTGTAAATAAAAGTGCACTGATTATATTATATGTGGAATTAGGATATTTTCTCTTTTTATTTTACAAGGGTAAATGCCTAGATTACTACCTTTGGCTTAAGCTGTAAACAAAGACAAAATGATGAAAGCCATGAAAATGCAAAGCTTCTTACAACTGCAAAGACATCAGCTTGCTGGTTTTTCACTAGCAATTATTCAGAATTGAGATGTCTGCAGGTCATACCTCTCAATCTCTTAGAAGAAATCTGGACAAAGCCATAAAAAATGGGGGTACAGAGGCCCAAAAATAGGGACCTTTTTAAATATTGCTCTTACAAAGTTAGAAAGTTGATAGAATAACAGGTTTTGCATTAGCATGAATTTTTCTAAAGGCTATGAAGTCTGAAACTCAAATGTCTGTCTTTATTTTCTGGCTCCAACCCCCATGATTTGTCAATGATTTGACAGACAAACTGCAATTTTATGAGAAACAGATAAAAAATATGAGGCAACAATCTCGACATTCTGTGAAAATCTGTACAGATGAGAGGTATGCTGCAGTTGAAGGCAGCTGTGCATGCTTTTATGAGTGAAATTTACAAAGACTCATTGCAGAGTACATTTCCATGGAGACAAGCTGTCTGCAGGTGCAGGCAGTTAATCTTGAGAATTCTGAGTCTTCTTTGCTGAGGGAAATGCAACATTTAAAGGTACAAAGTCAAACAGTTCAGTGAAAAAAATGAAGTTTAAAATTATAGGAAGGAAATAAGAGTAAATAACCTCCCTATAAGCCTTAATACTTTAATGTAGTTAATAGAACAGTGTATAATTTAGTTTTATTTAAATATAGCCAGTGCACTTTTTTTCTTAGGGCTAAAAATTTATGTTTTCTGAAAGCATGCAAACACTCTTCATATCTGGGAAGAGAGATAAGAAAAGAACAGAAAGCAATCAGTGCAAGTAGGAACACAGGCTGTAGCATGTACTTTATCATGGATAACCTTAATTTTAGGTTGGATAATGCCTGTAGGTGCAGCTGTCAGTTTGGAGGCAATTGTTTCTTTCTGGAGGGTTCAATTTCATGTTTTTAAGATGTATGTAGTTGTTTGTGTTTTCTCCAAGTTAATAGGGGATGGGGGTGTTTTGTATTTAGTTTTTTGTTTAAGAGCTTTCATTAAAACAAAAAGTGTTGAAAAATGTGACATAGGTTCAAATGGAGATGAGAAGAAATGACTGTACAAAAGCTCAGCTTGCCAAACATTAGTATAAGCATGTAACACAAAAGCTGGAAATACACATTAAAAAAAAACTTATGTATAATAAGAGGAACAATATTTTTTATCATTGTAGCTATGCTGTCCATATTATTCTTGAAAGTGAATGAACTTATGGGTATAGATAAAAAGGAAAGAGCATTGAATTATATTAGAAAAATGCAGAATGCAAATAGTAATGTTGCAGGAGACTCATTTGGAAATAAATGAGCATGTGGATTTGGCAAAGAGAGGATTTTAGAATGGATATTCAGCAGAATATCAGAGATAGAGATAAAGAGGAGTAATTATTACACTAATTTCTAGAGGGGTTCCAATAGCGATAGATGAGGGGGAAAAGACAAAAATGTAGATTTATGGTAGTAAGAGGCTATTGGCAAGGGAGGGGGATTAGAATGGCATATATTTATATTCCATTGAAAACGACTATTAATGAGTTTAAGAAAATTTTGTAGAAATAATCAGCTTTTTCAACAGGGAATATTACTTTTAGGTGGGGCCTACAACTTTATTTCCAGTAGTGAGAATGCATCGAAGGACCTAGAAGGGAAAACAAAAGAGGGTAGATTTCTGAAGAAATTTTTGAAAATATTTGGAATGAAAGACATGAAATCTGTAGTGGGAATTTAGACAAACTTTACATGTTATTCCCCAAGGTATATACCTGCACCAGACTAGATAAAAATTATATTTCAGAGGAGCATGTACAATTAATTGAAAGCTTCAACATGCATCCAATAACTATTTCTGATCATGCACCAATAAAAACTAAGGTAAATATGCAGGATAATGAAATAAAAATAAGGCACTGACAGTTTCCCACCTTGTTGTTAAAAAGAGAGGAATTTAAGAAATGGATAGTGAAATTATTTGTGAGATATTAGGGACGATAGAAATATCTTCAGATTTTATAGCTAGTGACTGGGATAAAATGAAAATGGAGTTTAAAAATAGGGTTGAAATAAAAGAGAAAGAGATATGGCTAAAAAGTAATAGAAATTACTTAGAGGTGCTGACAAATGTTAAAGTATTGCACAATTAGGAGAATCTCACATAATAAGTGGAGGAGCAAATGCAGAGTGCTAAAGAGAAAATAAGGGAGTATCTGGATAATATGCATGAGTTAAGAAAGATTGCAGTTAAGCAGCTATTTTTTGATAACAACTCTAGAGCACAAAATCATTTAGCACAACGACTTAAGCAACACAATGTTGAAAGGGTTGTTGCCAAACTTAGGGAACCTATAACAAGAAAAATAAACAGTGGTCCTGTAGAGATTTTAGAGATATTCCAAAAATGTTATGAAAACTTGTATAAAGCAGAGAAATGTGAAAATCAAGAAAGAGTACAAATGGAAATATTTATGGAAGACTTAATTATACCAAGGTTTGTGGTAGACAAGGCTCAGAAAGTAACAGTTAAGATAGGAGGTGATGAGATAAAAACAGTGATGTATAATCAATCTTCAGGAAAGGTTCCAACTATAGAAGAATTTCCTGTGGGAATTTGGAAATTAGGAGGGAAGAAAGTGATAAATATCTGGCAGATTTTGATTAACAGTATTTTAAAAGGAGGGGAAGCACCAACATATTGGAAGAAAGCTGTGGTGGCTGTTTTACCTAAAGATGGCAAAGACCCTTCAGACTCAGTTCCATATAGACCTATTTCAATTTTAAACGATGATTATAAAGTGTTTATGTCTATACCAGCTAAAACAATAGTAAAGGTGTTGCCAAAATTGTTATATTGTATCAATGTGGTTTTGTGGAAGGGAGGCAAACATTTGACAACATTACTCGAACAATGATGGTTCAGAGGGAAGCAGAATGTAAGAAAGTATCTTGGTTTTTGGTGGGTCTTGATGCAGAGAAAGCATCTGACAGAGTAAGCTGGGATTTTATGAGTAGGGCATCGGAAGCATTTGCATTCCCTCATACAATAATACAGTTAATTAGGATATATAAAGGAAGCAAGAATTAAAGTAGGAGTGTTCCTCTCAAATAAGCTGTTTGAACAGAGGAACCAAGCAGGGCTGTCCTGATTCTCCTTTGTTATTTGTGTTATATTTAGAGCCATTGTCAAAGGAAATAAGGGACACAGAAATGCAAGGATATAACCAGTATGGTAATCGAGAAAAGTTGGCTTTATTTATAGATGATATTATTTTGTACCTGGTAAATCCAGAAAAGGACATCTCAGTGTTGTGGAACATACTGAGACAGTTTCATTGTATTTTTTGGGATATAAAATAAATGAAGGTAAAACAATGGCTATAGTCGTAAATTATGTACCCACATACAAATTGGTTCAGCAATACCCATAATTATCAGGACATGATAGGGAGAATTATTTAGCAGTATTAATTAAAAAGGGGTCTGTTATGGCAGCTAAGGATATGTGGGAAGAAACTAAAAAGATAATACAAAACTTAAGAAACTGGAAACTCTTATTTATGGATATAGGTAGTAAAATACAAGCAATGAAAATATCTTTAGTCTCTTTAGTCTTGTGTATTGGTCAGGCATGCTTTTATCAACCTGAGGAGAATTGGACAATAATTAATAAAGAATTGAAGGACTTTATGTGGGAGAAAACTAGGGTAAGAGTTAGGTGGGATAAGTTGATCCTTCCAATAGAACAACATGGTTTAGGTTTACCTGATTTGAAGGGACATTTTAGAGCTACATAGTTAAGGCTCATATACATAACACAAGCAGAAGGTTATAATTCAAAGTGGAAAGACATGATGATGAAGTAAGGGGGAAGTTCAAGAAATGGAGAGAGCGAGACAGGGTAGGATGCAGATCCTTAAGTAAAATAATAACAACCAACATTATATTCACAAAGTAGCAGAAAGTATTCTAAGAACTAAGCAAATATGAGAATGGAGAAAGGAGATTTTGCCAATAGGGATGACTGCAAGTAGGGGTACAGAAAATAGGTAAGAGGGGGGTTGGAATTTACTTGAGAAACCTGACAAAGGAAACAAGATATTTGGAGCAAATAACTCAAACAAGAAAGGTAATAGAATGGGATGAGGCCAAGACATTTGGATTGCAGGTTACAGACTGCCTACCCTACCAGGGCTTGATCTCAGTACAGGCAAAGAGAAAGGCAGAGAGGAATTTTAAGTGAAATATCTGCTCTGGTAAAGCTTTTATTTGAATCTAGAACAGATGCAGCTGTCAAAAAGGGATAATTAGTAGGGCATATAAAATGTTGCATGATGACTACAGGAATCCATCAGAGGAGGTTAGAAAAGATTGGGAAGAGGGACTGGAAAAGCAATTTACAAGAAAAATGGGAAGACATATGTATGACTTCCAAAAATGCAACCAAGTCCAGAAGGTTTAGGATCTTTGCTGGGAAGTGTTTGCATAGGTATTTTTATACCCCAAGCAGACTTTAAAGAATGATTCTTCAGGTAGATAGCAAATATTGGAGGTGTGATGGAGAAGAAAGAGGTAACTGGGAACATATATTTTGGGAGTGTAATGAGTTGGCAGATTTTAAAAATTCCCTACAAAGTACTGTCTCAGAAATATTGGGTGAACAAATGGGTGTAACAAAGGAAATGGTTCCTTTGAGCTGGGACACAGAATCTGAACTGCCTAGACACATTAAGGCCTTGTTAAGTTTAATTCTCTTGGCTGCCAAAAAAAAAGCAATTACTAGAAAATGGAAATCAAAGTCCACACCAACTGTATTTGAAGTATTTTTCATTTTATTTTTATTTTTAATAGAACCGGAAGAGGGATCTTTAGAAAAGGGAAGGAACACATTATCTAGAAGTAAATGAAAACTATGGGAAAAATACAAGGAGTGAGGTTTGTTTAAGGGAAGGCTGGAATTCAGCAATTTCTTGTAATGTTGGATTTATGCTAGTAGCAAAGAAAATATATGTGATGTATGTTGTATTTAAATGGAAAATGTTAAAATGTTTTTTTTTCTGT
>NC_056725.1:1171217995-1171467995 GCF_019279795.1 Protopterus annectens | reverse complement strand
AAGGGTCAAAAGACAAACCCACCTCCTTAGACAACACAAGGAAAAAGAAACTAAGGGTAATGCTGCTCAATGCCAGAAGTCTAAACCTCAAGATGCACGCACTCGAGGCTCTCCTCAGTATGGAGAATATCGATATCTGTGCAGTAACAGAAACCTGGTTCAAGGCTCCCGAGAGCACCCCAGCACTACCAGGTTATACCCCTCATACCATGCTTTTTGGCTGCAAAACTCGAACCGAACCACAAGAGTAGGGGGGAGTATCCATATTCATCAACGATACCCATACCTCCAGGTTAGTGGCACTGCAAGAAGCATCTGAGACCATCCATGTGCAACTAACAGTGGGCAAAACTGCCTTCCAGTTTGTAGCCTGCTACAGACCACCCTCCCAAACTCATGAACCCCACTCGGCTTTCCTGAAGACACTGGAGAATATGAATATCTCTCCAAACACCATTATATTGGGTGACTTCAACTACCCAAACATAGACTGGGAGCACTACTCAAGCCCCAACACCCTCGCCCAACGGTTCCTAGAATTTATAAACTCAAATGCTATGGAACAACTGGTCACCACTCCCACAAGAGGGGAAAACATATTGGACCTGATTATCACCAACATGGGTACTCTATGTTCTATACCTGAGGTATACCCTTCTTTAGTAAGATCTGACCATAAATTAATCACTATGGATGTCCATATCCCATCCACACCCCCAGCAAAGGAAACCACAGTCAAAAACTTTTCAAAAGCAAACTTCACACTTCTCAGAACTGAGATGGAATCCTACAAAGCCCCCGGGCCAGTGGAAATTATGACCCAAACCGCAGAATCCCTTACAAATGCATTCTATGGATACTTACAGGAATGTATAGATCGTGCTATCCCAAACAAAACCAAGACACACTCCTCCAAAGGCAGGAGACCTGTCTGGTGGACCCCAGCCATAAATAGGCTATACAATAGAAGGGGTTACTACAAGATAGAGCAAAATCCCAAAAAGGGAAGGCAACTCTGATCAGTACTAGCAAGAAACTATGATCCCTCATAAAAGCTTCCAAGGCTAGCTTCGAAAGAAAAATTGCGCAAGACGCTAAAGATAATCATAATGTCTTCTTTAGTTATGTCAGGAAATTGGATGGAAACTCCCAGATATGCCCTGAGTTAGTGCAAAATGACAAAGAATACACTGAACCCACAGACATTGCCAACATCCTGGCAGACAGGTTCAGTGCAAACTTCTCCCCCCCTTCCCCCCACAAAGTGTAGCCCCCCTGCCATCACAGATGCACAGGTGAGAGCTGCCCTCTCCAAAGCAAAAAACACAGCATCTATGGGACTGGACGGTGTCCCGGGCTGCGTTTTATACAAGCTCCAAGAAGAACTGAACCCTCACTTAAAATCACTGTTCAGTCTCAGCCTTACAACAGGATATGTACCCAAAGAATGGTGTACAGCAACAGTGGTTCCACTCCATAAAGGTGGTGCCACAATGGACCCCGGTAACTATCGCCCTATAAGCCTGACTAGTCTGGTCTGCAACGCTATGGAGTGTATCATCTTGGAACTCATAAACAAAGACATTGGGAACCTCCAAACACTGGATCCTACCCAATTCAGCTTTGTTAAGGGCAGATCTTGCCTCTTGAACCTGGTCGACTTCTTTGAAACAGTCACCAAGGCCATAGATGAAGGGAAGGTAGTCCACACAGCCTACATTGACCTCGCAAAACCCTTTGACACAATACCCCACTTGGGCATCATAAACAAGCTCACCAGCTTAAATATCAACCCCTATGTCACAAGATGGGTTGCAAACTGGCTTAGGGATAGAACCCACATGGTCAGAATTGCAGGTGCCATGCCAGACTCTAAACCAGTTACAAGTGGCGTCCCACAAGGCTCAGTCCTGGGACCTCTCTTGTTCGGTATATATTTCTCTGAGGTACAGGCTAACACAAGAGGACTTTGGCTGACCAAGTTCGCTGACGACAGCAAACTGGGGGCCATAATTGACTCGCCGACCGACATAAGCATCCTCCAAAATGGTCTCACAGAGACGGATAACTGGTGCCAGAGCCATGGCCTGAAGCTAAATGCCAAAAAGTGCATAGTCATCCCCTTTGGGAAAAACAAAGTGCCCACAAATTACCACATAGGTGGTAATCCATTAAGTACGGAAGAAGTAATTAGGGATCTGGGGACCCAAGTAGATAGTAATCTTTCCTTTGACAATCACATTGCCAAAGTGGTTAGAAGGACCTTCTATATAGCCCACCTTATCATGAAAGGGTTCACATCTAGATCAAGAGAGGTCATTGTGCCCCTCTACTCATCACTCATCAGGCCCATAATTGAATACAATGCCCCATTTGGGATGTACCTTACCCGACACCTGCAACAACTAGAAAGACCCCAAAAGTACCTCACCAAGAGGATTAAGGGACTCAAGCAGATGCCCTATGCAGTTAGACTAAAGAAACTGCAGCTCTACTCATTTGCTTACCGCCTACTCAGAGGCGATCTGTGCCTGACGTATAAAGCCATGTCCAACCCAGAATTAATGGACATGCTCCACCTCAGGAAATCCAAATCCCTTAGAGCTACACGCTCCAGTGACTTAAACCTCAGCACAGAAATAAATAGGACATGCTGGAGAGACAGATTCATATCCCAGAGGCTCCCCTCACTCTGGAACAAAATCCCAATCCATGTTAGGCAGAGCCCCTCAATGACCCTCTTCAAGAAGAATCTTGACGATTGGATGGGAGACCGTAGATTTACCCCTGGGATCTCCTCTGTGTCACTGCTAGACAGGGGCACTTTAAACTAACCTTAAATGGACTATTTTCTGTGACCTACTATACTGGGGCACAGTCATCTAATCTAAAAGGGTGGCGAAAGCCAAATACACTCTGGCTAGGCTTGTAAATGCCCTAGGGCAGATAGCCTAGTATTTACCTATGAACCTATGAACCTAAGTAAAAACCTTTATCTTTGTTTTTTTTTTGGTACCTCATGGTAAGAATATAATAGTATTTGTGACTGCAATGGTTATAGCTGTTTCCTATGTGGCACCTAGTTCACTTAGAAAGCAGCTTCATAGTGTGACTAATTGAGTCAGACATGTGGCCCTGAAAACCCCAAATAAAGTAAATATTTAGTACTATATGCATATAGTTTGCTTTAACAGTAACCATGTACAGCTGATATCATATGAAATGGCAGGACTATATAGACAATGGCATGCTTAATGCTTATATAACTTTGTTGTTCTGCTATTGTGAGATGCATGTCATACTCCTCACTAAAATAAAAACAAAGACACCAAAGTAGTTTCTGTCCAGGCTGTAGAAATCCCACCATGGTTAAACAAGAAAGCAGAACAAACAGAATGAAAGCAAGTATTACCAATGACTGCTATATGGAATACAGAGATACTCTGCACCATATTTGTTCTTCTTTACTTAGTATCTGACCATGTCACTCTGAGGTCAAGAGAGGCAATCATCAAACTGACCAGAGCCAAATAATTAAACAGACAGCCTCAAGGTCATTGTCTGTTCTTAGAACTTTCTGTATGAATGTTTTCAGTTAGTTGATAAATTGGAGAGGAACCTGACAATGAAATGCAGTGTAACAGACCAGTTTCTAGAGATCATCCAGTGGATGTACATAATTTGTCACACAGAATGCTGTCTAAACCTGTCTAAGGTAATATGCTGCCTTTGTTGACTATAAACCATTGGCTTATTTAAGGGCACTAGCTATGGCCGAAGCATTCATTCTAGGTATTCTCCTCATGTATGTGTAGTTCTGCACTGCTCCAAGTGTTCCTACCTCATGTCAACTTCCCCATAAGTCTATTTTTATTTAAGGCATACATATTGAATTTGCATAAGTCAGTACTCTCCAGACTGGACTGTTACTGAAGATGTGACAAGATGCAGGCATTCTAGCACTGACATGCATGTTGCTGATGTAGCTAACATTGTACAATCAGCAGGATTAAAAAGAAAATGATTACCTAACCATTGCATTATGGTCAACCTACCAAGCAAAAAGATGCACTTCCTAGCATAGCACTGTCTTGTAATTCCCAACACGAGTAACTAGTTTGTTTGTTCTGAGGCAGCACATAACCAAACCTACCATAATTAGAGGTCTTAAACATTTTAGTAAATGGCATTATTGCTAAATCTCATGGCACTTATTTTCTTGAATTGATGTTTAAATCATGCACGTGTTAGTAATTTCCACCTGAAACACGTGCATAGAAACTGTCTTATTTCTTGGGGTGGTATCTGGCGATTTTATAACTCTGTGCCATTATAACCTTTGGGAGGGTGTCAGCAACATGGCTATGGATTACTGCCATGGGAAACAAGTAGTGTGAATGGGTAATTCTGATTTCTGCCTCATGTCATGCACGCACTAGCTGCAGAGAAGAATGAAGAGAATAGGGTATATGCAGAAGGGTGACGCTGGTCCAACTACAACCCATTTGTGACACTGCTGGTGAGCGCTGCAGCTTTCTGGCTGCTGATTAATATATAATTCTAACCAGTCTAATCACAGCACCATTAAAATGCTTTTCAGAGGGCTGTCAAGCTGTTTCACATCCTGTTAAAAGCCCCAGGACTGCAACATTTGGCTTTAATCATTCAACATTTTCCCAGGCGAAGGAGGACATCCCTGGACACCCATAGAGATGCTGTGATTCTGCAAATCACTAAAAACTTCACAAATCACTTATGTGATATTACTGTCTTATAGTATTATGCATTAGACCAACATCTGTAAACAAATTTAGCAGCTTCCATAAATTAGATTTAAAATGCAGTTTCCTTATAAAAAATGTGAACATTCTGACATTTAAGTTTGAGGTAAAACAGCTATCCCCATGTAACCTTAATTTTCTTAAGGTATGAATACATTTGTTTTCTAAAATACAAACATAATGCATTGAACTACAAATTTTGGCAAAATCGCATTTATATACTAATCAGGTATCAGTGGTCCTGGATGCTTTTTTCATTTCTAAAGGTGAAATAAGTGATACATTTCATGTTCAAAGTTGTGTTAAGATATATCCAAGGAAGCAAGTCTTGCTTCATTCTCTATGTTTTTGTAAAAGAAAAGGGTATAAAGACTTCTTAAAAAAAGACCTTTCAAATACTGATTAGTAAAATTTTTTACTACTGACATTAATTGACCAAATTAACATTCCCTTGCCTTTCACACACATTGAAAGATTCTTTCTCTTTTTAACATGCATTCGGTGAATGAAGGACTTGTTTCATTATGCTAATTTTGGTACCATAATAGCACTTTGTGTCAGCAGAAAGAATGAAAGTTTATAACTATGCCAAACTCTGAAATTAGGTATGAAGAGAAAACACAAAATTAAGCATGACTAGCAGGGGTGGCACAGCAAGGAAGGCTGTGGCTTTTGTTTCCTATTGTCTTAGGGGCTTGGGTTCAAACTGTAATGAAGATTGACATCCAAGGCAACTTGTGCGTATTCACTGAGTGCAATTGGGTATCCAGTGTGGCGTTTTCATTCTGATGGTAAGCATGTCACCCTTCTTGTGTAGCTCATGTGTCAAATAGTTTCAAGTACAGTTTCAGTGGAATATCTATACAACCAAAGTTACTTTTCTCATGCTGGTATCCCAAGAAATCAGGCATCTGCATGAACTTTTTGCCAATACCATAACAGGATCATATTCTTTAGGGAAAACAAATTTCCTTCTATAACTGACCACCCCAACTACATATGTTTCAGCATAGTCATTGCTTTCAAAAAGACATTTTCTCTATCCAAAATAAAATCTTTGAGTGCTAATTTGCCTTATCATTAAGATAATTTTATATTAAGTGTTATGGCTGGCGTATATATACAAGTCAAAATCTTCTACACTGTTATTTAAAATAGCTGCCACATGCTGCTTAGTTAATCAGTTATATACAGCATGTGTTCCACTGTCTTGAAAGCCATATTGAAGAATGACTTTCTTTGAAGTAGCAGTTAATTAAAGATGCACAAAAGAAGCATTATGGGTAACATTACAAGTCAGAACTGTGCCGGAGTGCGTGGAACCTCAGAACACTATGTAGAAAGCATAGCAGAGCACTATATTTATAAATTTTAAGCCACTATTATTATTGGGAGTGAAGGTGGTTGGTATCTCACATATTTAGTTACTTTAGACAGTTACCTAGTTTATTTAATGCATGATGAGCTGATTAAGTACTTGTTTTCACATATATCCTTGCGGGTGTGAAAAGAAATCAAGAAGCAGGAAGCACCAGGAACATTAGCAAAATAAAACAAAGCAAACCTATAAATAAAGCTGTAGTGCAACATAAATTCTGTAAATATACAACATGCAAATAAAGCAAGTCAATCAACAAGTGGGTTTATTTGGTGATTGCATGGGAAAGGAGAAAACAAGCCATGACACTAAGATGATGCATGTAATACATGTTAGAAGTAGGAGTACATGGGGTGGGGGTGGGGGGCAAGGATGGAGGAAGAGTGGGAAAATGTGACAATACAGAAGAAGAAACAGATATAGAACCTACTAATGGACTGCAGGGAGAAAATGCAAAGATTGGACTGCAAAAAGAGAGGGCAGATAGGCAAAGATGAACCTACAAAGAACTGGGGAAGGAATCACTTCAGCAAAGAAGAAAAGCAGAACGGATTAAAGTGATAAACAGGAAGAAATAGAAATTGTGTACAGTTGTATTGAGGGTCAGTGGATCTCAATGAATACAGAAGTAAGACAGCATGGTAAGGGCAGGGACAGCATCACAGGGAATGGACAAGAGATAAATGTCCACTGTTTATTTTATGTAATTGTTTTTACTACATTTTTTAAAATATATTGCACTTGGTTCTGAATTTTATGCAATCATTGTTAACACAGTTGAAGCTGTTGCAATCTATTTTTTAAAATAAACCTTCTGCTATGCATTTGTGACCACTGCTATACCGATTTATGGAATTTAGTGGTTACCTTCCTTCTGGACAAGATTTATATTTAATATAGGAAATACTCTGATCACATGCAACCTTTGATCTTTAAGTGGGCTGCGGTACTTATCTTAGATCAGACTATGGACGGTTAGATATGCATTGACCAATCAGTGGAGTAAGTATGCTACAATTCGCTTAGCTACAGCGTCACTTGGTACCGAAGTATTGCACTTGTGTTACTTATTATATCCTTTTTTGCTGTATGTTTAGCACTTCCTGAGGTACATATGCTTAGGCACAGGATGATGAACAGCCAGAGGGCATGGGGTTATTTATGCCGTCAAATGGAAGACCATTTTTTTCTCCTCTGTGTGTAGAATTGTAATGATGGCTTTGAAGAGTTCCTCTGTAAGCATTACAGGAAATACTTAGGGATGTTCACTCTAAGACTGTTTCAGGATGCTCATGTACTTTGATACTTATCCTGTAGACTTTACAATATTAAAAAAAAAAATCGTCCAAGTTATACATTTTACTGACCCTATTCTGCAATACATTTCCTAGTAATACCAGAGGTCCCCCATTGCCCGGTGACAGACTTAATGATGGCTGTTACAATATTACCTAACAGATACTGTAGTTTTGAGGATACAGCCTTGTAGTAAGATCAAGGAAATGCAAAAGAGCAGGGTAGGTGAAGAATGATTGCATTAATTTAAGAATATATCCACTCATTGTTTCCCATTAAGAAGAACTACAGCAAATGAGTATGTCTCTAAGAATGATATTGAAGGAGACATATTTTCTCCAAAATGTCACTGGTTTGCAGATTTTATCACTGAATTGTGCAAGGTACAGCCTGGAAAGACTCATTTTGATTTTCAGGTCAGAAGGGACAGGAATCTGCCCTATAAACTAATTCTGAACCATTTACTCATATGCTCTTGGAATGTGATATGAACAGTTACTTGCCTCATTTCTTGTCAAGTATGGTCAGACTCCCATACTGAACCTTCAGTATTAATGTATATGTCCCAGTCCCACCCTGACAGACAGATAAATAACTCAGCTATTAAATGGCTCAGGGAATGGACCAATGAAGTCTGAAGAATTAGCTAGTTAAAGATTTTTGGTCCCTGTTATTAATTTCTGTAGTCTTTAAGTAAATAGGGTTGTGTATGTATTAGCTAATCTTACTGTTTTATAAAATCTTCCAGGAAAATTTAAATTTCAAGATGCATGCAAATGATTTTTAAACCAGTCATTCCACATTTTATGTTTCTGTATCAGTCTATTCCTTCACATAATTAATGAATGAAACTGGTAAATAGTGATGTGTGTGTGTGTGTGTGTGTGTGTGTGTGTGTGTGTGTGTGTGTGTGTGTGTGTGTGTGTGTGTGTGTATGTACTCCATATTGTTTACAGTGTATGTGGAAATAAATTGTAAAAAATTAATAATACTAAATGAATGACTAATAATTTGTAAGACATTTTTTGCTGTTAAAGAAAAATATTTATAGCTAAGACACATCTTACAAACTATGATCCTATATACAACGTTGACCCTACTTAGAGTGACAACAACATGGGTATTTTCACAGCACCTCCATTCATTCCCACAGTATTGTAGCTGTGTTTATCCACATATTAAGACAGTGAGTCAGATGCAATTAGATGGGTCAGTGACACAACAACACCTAATTTGCTTTGAGTTAGAATCTTTGCTATTCTAAAGCTACTTTCACTCAGAGAAGCAGTGAAGACCCAGCAACAAAGAACTCCCAGAAATGCAACCAAGTCTATATCATTAACTGCAGAAACACTGAAGAAAAACAGAAGGTAAGTTAAGATTACATTATCAGAGGTTAATGGTAGGAATCAACAGTAGTAGTCTTGTATCTGAAAAAGAAGAAACAAAAATTATAGAGGTAGCTTTGTGAAACACTTTTATGTTTTGTCCAGAAACTGTGTTACTTTTAACTTTTCAGCTGCTTTTTATGATTGAAAAAAGTACTGTGAAGTTCTAAGTTAAAGCACATCATGTCCCACTGCAATAATCTTCCAAAACACAAATGTATGCATCTCATAAAGATAATATGCAGTACGTGAAGTTTAAATATCTGATGTGAACTAGTTTCAAGACTTACTAAAGTAATCTATCTATCTATATATGAGTTCCATTGATTTGGTCAACATCTGTTTAACTGACTGCATTTGGTCAATAAGTCCACAAGAGTGACAATCCCTGGTTAGGGGAATATTTCCTTTCCCCAGGGATTGTGGGATCCTGGACTTAGTATATATAATTAGCAGGAGTGGGGGCACAGCCCCTCAAATTGGGGATGTTGTTAATGTTATTTTAAGTAATACTTGATTGTGCTGTGAATCAATCTTAGCTGATGTGTACTTGGAAGTCGATATTTCTGTTTCCGATGTAGAACTGTTTACCTTCAGGATGTTAACATTCATGTTAGTTGTCCAACTAAAGGTAAATCTCAGATCAGTTTAGTCACACCAGGAGATTTGTGGGCGTTGATCATTTCAGTTTGTCCAAAAGGAGTGTTGAGTATGGGGGTTCTAAATCAGACTGTTGATTATGGAAACTGCAAGTCATAAAACAATGAAAAATAAAATAGCAAACCGAATATTTTTTAATGGAGGCAATATACCAACAATTGCAGGCTGCACAGTCAGTATTTGAGGCAAAACCCCAGTTAAGGCTATTTCTCCTTTTGCTGTACCGTGGATCACTTCATCCATATTCATCAATCCTAAGTGAAATGGCATCAAAGGATAAGTTCCTTTCTAAATGGGTCCATAGCAACATAGCCTGGTGATAGATTAATAGAATGAATATAATGTTCTAAATTAGATTACTGATTATCAAACGTGTGAGCCATGAAATGGTGACAATAAACTAGAGCATATAATCCTTTTTCAGTGGGCGCAAAGCTGGGGGCTTTATACCCTAAAACCCCCTACCACACTGCAATCAACTTCAGGGATGCACAGTCACTACACAAGTGGAAACATTCTGGGTATCACTGTTTTTCCTGTTGCCATGTTCTGTTTCTGTCTCCATTTTTGGCAATCCTAACCGTAACAGTGTAGAAAATTAGCTCCTTTTTAAATGGGTCAGTAGAACTGCAGCTTTATGACTTAATAATAGAATGAACATCTTTATGCATGCAGCAAAATTATACACACGAAAAGAACAAGTTGTAATCCAGTTTTATTTACATTTACCTCAAAAGTGTTTAAGGATGCCCTGGATGAATATATTGCCATTGCAGTGTTTTATTATTATTATACCAAGCTTTATTTTATAAATTTATTTAAAGTTTGAGTTGAATATATTGCTTTTTTACAGAAAATCTTTTGTTTTCTCTCTAGCCAAAAAACAACCAAAAGTTGTATACATTCAACAATTGATTGGCGAGTTTAAAAACAAAACTGTTTATTGCACATGTTGTTTTAGTATTTAGATTTTAAGACACGGCACTTTTTTTACATCACTTTGAAGGAAGGTCTGTATTTGCAGAGTAAACCATTTCCAGGTCAGCAACCTTTGTAACTGGAAGAGATTAGGAGAAAAATGCCTATATACTCTATTGATCTGGCTAACCATCTGACTAAGGTAATGGTGTCCAAATTCTTTTGACACCACAAGAATCACCTGTAATTCCTCAGTTTTAGCTTTATTCAGAAGATAACCCGACATCTGACAAAAGTCTTCTAGGAAATCAATGCTTATAATAGAGATTCTTGGAAGTTTGTTAAAAGAATGAAATAATTTACATATTTTGGTAACTTATAGCAAATTCCACAAATTAAATTGGTTTATAATTAGAGGCTAATATTGATGCCTTAGGCAAATTGATCTGTAAAGAGAACAAAATGATATACCAGTAACCGTGTTTTGTCTCCTTAATCACAGGAAACACTTGAGAAGGCCCTGTTTTAATTTTCAGTACAGTTGGGAAGTATCCAGTCTTCTGGGCACTTGAAAACTACAGACGTTAATAAGCTACAACAGACTTGTGAGACAAAGTGCAGTAGAACATGTGTTTATTTAGCTGGATAGCTATTTAAGACAGCTGAGACTAACTTGACCCCTTAATGATCATATGAGGAGTAATTATATACATAACAGAAGATGTATGAGAAGCATAGGTACTGGTTCTGGTACTGGTATTGATAACTTAACTAATGCAGCGTAACAAACTTATAATAGCTTAATTGTCAGGAGTACAATTCTCTCCTACTTCGACTCAGCTTTCGGGCTTAGCCATGAAAAAGAAATAAATATCCCCATATATGTGCTGCTTTCCCTGCAACACGGTCAGTAGTTTCCTTTGAGTTAATATCCTGTTTTAAGTACACTAAACTCTAGCTCACTTTCATCACCACCTGCCTAAGTCATCCCCCTCCGATCCTTATTACTACATCATCGCTTTCCTAAGTGTCTCCTGCTCTGAGAGCTCTCTTCCTGTTTCCCTCTTGTTTTTGCATGTGTCCCCGTTTCACAGATATCTATGGCCTCCATTTCATTAATGTACTAACAGAAGGTTGGATGGTTTTAGATGCTGGTGGGTGTTCCTACTTATGAAATTGCCTTTTGTGTTGTGTTCACCTGCTGCAGTAACCCACAGTGTTGTATTAACAGCTGTTCATACCTGATAATTTATTTTGAGCTGAGTTAACTTTTATTGAAGTACAGTGTGGAGCAACAACTGCTTTTAACAATGTCCTTCCTTCTGTGTTACCACAAATTACATCATAATCATGTTTGTTCAACTTTGGCCATAGCTGTGCGTTTCTGTATTTTAAACTTTACTTCCTTCTGCCTTTATATGTATAGTTCTCAATCTGCTATGCACAGTAAAATTATTATATAATAATAATGTTTAAAATGTTTTTCCTGGATTTCCGCTGAACATGAGCCTTACATGACTGAACAATACCTGTTGATTTGTTAATTTCTGACAGTAAAACAAATGCAGTATAACATTAGTTACATCAGGTAGCATTTGAAACATAAAATAATGCAAGAAACATTTTCAGTTGCAAAGTAAAGGATTTATGTAAGTTTGTGGTAAGAAAGGGTGATGCTTGTAATATGGATTTACAGAATTACTGAAGCAACAATAGGGTTATGATTTCTTGTTAAAACCTTCTAAAAACAAGATCCTTCTCAGAAAGACAAATTACAGTTAGATGTCACTGAGGCATCCGCAGAAAATCCCCACAGAAAAAATTGTCGCCATCATGAATAGCCACTTAGCATAAGAAAACTATTAAATAGAGAAATACTCCCACAAAGAAATACAACAATAAAACACACCACCACACACCAGAACCACATGTCCAACTGAAATGAAATAAACTGAAATCAGGTGATCCTATGATGTCCCCTCTGTTCTTTTTGAAGTTTGAGTTATCCAACACAAGATAGATCTGAGCCACCAATAATTTCAGAGTTTCTCTAGCTCCTCTGTCCTATAATGCATTGCACTAGCAGCATCCACTCAGATCAAGTTTGCTGACTTTCTTGTCACAAATCACCAGCACTCGGATCTGTTATTTTCCAGTCAGATAAATGATTTTTTTTCCTTGTCATTTTTGATTTCCTAGGGCTGTTGACTTGTTTCCTTCCTGTGTCATCTTCTTTTTCTTATTATTGTTATACCTTTATAAAATAAAAATAAAAATCTCCTCTCTTTCTCTTTTACAGAGGGTTCCCTAAGCCTACTAGATAGTTTGTTGTATTCAGGAGCATTGTAATATGAGATTCATTTTGTTATGGAGAAGACTTCAGGGTTTCAAAGATTTCTTAAGTGCAGGCAGAAAAATCCCACCTAGCGATCTGCACTCATTCTGTGTTTGCTGCACAGACCCTGACTTCTTGAACTCTGACTGTGATATTTGCTCATTCTTTGGCCAGTGGCCCTGTTGAACACAAAAATAAGTTGATCATTACGGGGTCTTCTTCCAGCTTCAGTCAGAGAATCAACCAGCCCCTCCAGTGAAATGCTCCCTCTTCAGCTTCCCAAAGGTGCTGAGGAGCAGGTAGTTAAATCTTCAGGTAATGAACATGAAAAATCTAAGGATAAAGAGAAGGACAGCAACAAATCTAAGGATAAGAACAGAGACAACAGTAGAGATAGGGGTTGTGAGAAAGAGAGGGAGAAAAGGAAAATACTTTCGTATTCCCCATCTACTACTGCTCTGCCTCTGATAACAGCAAGGTGACCAGGGCATTATTCACCCTTGGTACTGACATTTTCTGAACCATATCCACTCTGACCAGCTATTCCTTCCTCGAGCAATTCTGAGATTACTGTAATCTCAGATCATTCCCTAAAAAAACTTCATAACAGGGTTCATGATCCAAAGAAAGTGTGTTCTCTTGTCTTTTTAACCTCCAAGCCACCCTCAGTAGCATTCCCTAGGCCCATTAGATTCTCTAAAAGCATTGGGGACATAGACTGGGACATGATAATGAAAACCTTTGTGAAGGCTGAGATTTATATGGGAGTCCTTCCCTCCTCCTTGACTCTAAGGGCAGAGAAAGCTGAACAACCCACTCCATTTATAATCGCTGCTTTTCTGGTCCCCATGTTGGATCTAGTGGTTTTGGAACTGAAGTTGCTGCTGATCATCACCTGCCAGAATAGACAGCCTTGGACTCTTTGTTGTTAACAGTTTCTCTGACCCATTTGACTCTGGTGTCCTAGGATATGTTAAAGCAGATTATTTAAGTGCAGGATTGTCTCCAACTTGTTTGTGTACTTTCTTGTCCCTGGGCACTATGGCCCTCAACACTTTGGCTCTAGTCAAAACATCTGATGCAGATGGTCATCAGCTCTGGGGAGTTTGATCATCTGTCCGTTCAACCCTGGGTCCGAGGTCGATCACCTCTGTACCATTGGCTCCATCTTTGCCATTCAAGACTTTGGAGAAGATCAT
This sequence comes from Protopterus annectens, assembly GCF_019279795.1. Taxonomy (NCBI): domain Eukaryota; kingdom Metazoa; phylum Chordata; order Ceratodontiformes; family Protopteridae; genus Protopterus; species Protopterus annectens. The sequence continues at coordinate 1,171,454,040 of NC_056725.1, read as the reverse complement.
GGCTTGATAATCTACTCAGAAAGGGAACATTTGCTTTACCTCAGCTTCATCCAGATCGTCTGATATATCGGTGACTATTGCCTCTCATCATCCTGCCAAGGGGCAGCCCATTTCAAAGAACCTCAATGTATCCTGTACTTAAGGGGTCAGAGACAGTTCTGCTCTTCGACTCCTTCTCCACCTGAAAAGCACAGAAAGTGTAAGTGTAAGAGGAGGTATTTGAACTCCACACAAGAGTCAGTGGCTGAGGACACCAACCTTGAAGAAAGAGAAGACTCCACCCCCCTAGGTGTCCCATTGAGCGCACTTCAGTGAAGTGATGGAAATGTTAACACAAGGGGGGAACTGGCCAATGGATACCCTGTCTCCTGATAAAGAAGTGTTATTTGAGGCTTTTGGAGTGGGCCCATCTACATCCTGGGTTGTCGTCTTGTTGCTGTGCTTCTTGATGTTGTTTCACAGAGGGCTTGGTGGGATCCTGATGTGTTGCAACTAATCCCATGAAAACCAGACAAGGTGCTTGTTCCTTCCAAGGATCAACCACATTGGAGCAAAGGTCCTCTTGTGGACTCTTTTGTTACTACAGGTCCACCAGGAAAATACTACTTGAAGAATATTCCATGGTCCATCCACCTAACAAGGAGTCTAGAGCAATAAGTCATTTGAGAAATGTGTATGTGCTTCAGGGACTTTTCTCCTTAAAGCATCAAACTACAATTTTCATATTAACAGATTCCAGGGGGAATTAGCTGGCAAAATACTAAACTTCCCCAGGAGGCCTTAGACAACAGAGACTAGGAAGTCCATGGAATCACAGTAGGCTATATTGTTATTGGTTACTACTGTCACCATGAGGTGAATCTCCAAGGCAACAGATGGAGAATCAAGAGCAGAATGTACTGACCTTGCTATATGTCACTATATTTGGTTGCAGTTATGCTGTTTTGAGGATAACGTTAAGGTACCCTTCCTTAATGCTGTCCTTAAAATGGATCATCCCTTTTTCGTGCTAAGGTAAAGGATACCTTGTCTAAGAGCAAGCAAGAAGGCAAAATGTTATCTGTCATGGGATTTCATTTGTCTAACCCTCAAAGACCTTTCCCCAGAAATCAGAGGGAAGGGAAGCATCTCTGGTTCAAGAAGTCCTAGCATTTTACCTCTAGCACCTCTTTTGACAGAGACTGCCAAGGCAGAGGGAGGAACTTCAATGGAGACTCTGCAAGAGGTGGTTCTGTCTGCAAAATTAGGGGTTTAGAATGACCTTTTCTGATATACCCATTCAGCATTCCTGAAAAAATTGCCCACATGCTCTCCTTGGGAGGCAGTTAGGGACACTTATCTTTACACCTGAAAAATGAAACAACCATCACACAGGATTTTGGGGTGAAGAGGGTAGTATCCATAGGTATATAATCCCTTCTGAAGCCAAACCTCCAAACCAGATCCTATCCTACAAGACTATTTCAGATGTTTCCACTCTGACAAAGAGGAACCATAGCCCAATTAATTTCCAAACTTCTAGGAAAAAGAGTAATCCAGGAGGTCCCACCAGACTATAAAAGACCCAGAGTCTACTCAAGATTCATTTTAGTTCTAAGGAAGAACAAGGACCTCAAGCCCATTTTGGACCTTGGAAATTTAAACATGTTTGTGAAAAAGACCAGGTTCCAGATGATCACTATGCAATCCATTCTTACTCTTCTGGGGAGGGAGATTGGGTGTGCTGTACAGACCTTCAGGATGCCTATTATCATGTAAAGTTTGCACACCAATCCAGAAGGTACTTTTGCTTCTGGCTTGGAGCCATTCACTATCAGTTCATTGCTCTGCCATTCAAACTCACCACAGCCCCCTGAGTGTTCACGAAATGTATGACAGTAATGGCAGTGCACCTCAGGTTGCAGGGGTTCCAGGTGTTCCCATAGTTAAACGACTGGCTCCTTACTGCAAGAATGAAAAAAAAGAATCCTTAATCCAAGTAAGAAGTAAGAGATTTTTTGCTTCAGTTGTGTTAATCCTTGTGTATGTCTACAAATTATAAAAAATTAAACTTGCAACCCACTTAGTCACTGGATTTCAAAGACTGTCATCTAGACACAGTATCACAAAATGTGAAATTGCCACCATTAAGGCTGACTGTTTCCCTAATTATTCTAACAAAGGGGAATACATTTTGCATAACTTAGACGTGCATCATAAACTCAGATTTTACTTGCATCTCATAAAATCATTTTGTAAAGATGACCAGTTATGTGTAAGTTTTTCTAAAACCAAATTGGGATCTAAAATATCTAGTGTTTTTGTGTAAATGGCTTTCAGATTACATTTCCTTTATTTATAATTCAAGTGGCTTACGCTGTCAATTAAATCAAGAGTGCACTCCACTAGATCTGTTTCAGCTTCCACTACCTTTTTCAAACATTCATCTTTGGATGTCTGTGCAATTGGTCTGCATACCTTTGTTAAGCATTATGAACCGGATCTCATTTCAGGTCCAGAGAAGCAATACTCATGTGTGTGTTGCCAAGATATGACCCACAGATCATGACAGCTGGGGATGGAGGGGGCCAACATAGGATACAGAAGTTGTATACTTATCATGCTGCTAGATCCTTCTTGTCTCTCACTGTCCATCTCAGCATCATGCATTCCTTTCCCCCTTCCAAAATGTCATAGTATCCTTTGATGTTTTTGGGAGGTTCATGATGGACCAATCCTGAAGTTTTCATGTGCTTATCTATTTTCCACGAATTATTCCTTTCTTAAGGTTCCTTTACAGGGGTATTCCTGTGTATCTTTAGGGCAAACTCCATCTGAGGGGATGCTGCTAAAGCAGTGCATTATGGGAGAGAGTAACTCAAGCACTGAAGAAGCTCTGAAAATATTGCTGTCAGATCATCTCTAGGAGGATAATCCAACTGTCAAGACTGATGGAGAAGGACAACATGGCTATAGCTTTATGGTAACTACATCATTTTCATTATTTTATAACTTACTTTTCAGCTTCTTGGCATTCTTCTTTCATGCACTACCCCTGACCCTCTGTGCCAGCTGGATGCAGCCTATTTCATTTCAGCTTTGACTTCCTCATTCAGACCTGCCTTCTCCCCATCCACTCCTAGATACTTGAAGCTGTTAACCCTGTTCTGTTCCACCATTTCCCTTCCATCTTAATTTTCAGCTTCTTCTAATTCCTCCCTTTAGTTAGTGTCACGACAACTGTCTTATTTGTACTCAGTTTTGTCCCACGTGCCTTCAGTTTTTCGTTTTATTGTCATCATTTGCTTAAGTTCATGTTCAGAGTCTCCTTGTAATGCCACATCATCTGTGCATACAGTAGCTTTGCTGATATGACTTTATTATTAAACATCACACACACAGACACATATAATCTAACAAAGCAGCCTGATTTGCCTTTCATGGAAAATCCATTTTATCGACCTACAAAACTTATCTAAATTGCTAAAAAAAAAGACAGACCAATGACTTACAGACATAATTTGTCTGAGCAGTGGTATTGTTAAGAATAGGGAGTTTAGTTCCCTGTGTTGGATTTGGGTTAGGGACAGGGGTAGGGGTAGAGTTAGGGTTAGCTTTACCCTCCTGCACCACCATACCCATGTGTGCTAATGCTGACCCTATTACTACTACTGTCACCATTATTACATATTACACAAGACACACAGACACACACAAGCTTCAAACATATCATTACCCAATGAAATCAGCACCTTTCCCCTTCTCTAGCAATTACTCTTACCCTGGCCAGCAAACAGTCATACACACACACACACACACACACACACACACACACACACACACACACACACACACACACACACACACACACACACACACACACACACACACACACACACTCAACTCCATTGCCAAAACTATAGTTACAAACAATAGTTTTGGCATTGTATACCCCACTTACCTTGTATTCGATGATGTACAATTTGGTTATTTTACCACTTGATAGAACCTTACACTGACTAATTATACCTTTGAAAATGTTTTTCTACAAATGTTAACTTTGACCAAACTTACTGTACCCATACACACACATATCTATATCTATCTATCTATCTATATATATATATATATATATATATATATATATATATATATATATATATATGTGTGTGTGTGTGTGTGTCTGTACATAGAAGATCAACATAAAATATGTAAACAGTCATACTAAGCTAAGATACACATTTATAAATAAAGCGCACAAAAGAAAAACACCGAATAAATACAAATGCTTATTAAAATAATTATAAAAACTGTAGTGGTGGTGCTGCGGTAGCGCTGTCGCCTCACAGTTAGACGTTGCACGTTCGATTCTCAGTTAGAGCTTCTTGTGTGGATCGACATGTGTGAATGGGCATTCCTTTGTTGAAGGTTGTGCGTTAGGCCTGGCAAGCCGGTACGTGAAAATCTACTGCCAATCATTAGCGGACCGGAGTTCTGCTGTGGCGACCCCTAACCGGGAACAGCTGAAAGACAGAAGAAGATTAAAATAGTTATAAAAACAAATAGTGCATATAAAAATTACAACAGAAATCCAAGTACATAAAGAGAGCAGACAAACCATTAGCCCAAACCAGCTTAAGAAAAACAATTTCTGGAGCATTACTGCTTGTATGTTATGTATCTTTCAGTTCTTGGTGTTGCCACCAGACTGATTCATCTTCTGAAAATTTGTAAGGTTGTACTACCTGGAAAGCTGTATACATGTTTGCAAAATGTTGTAATACAGCTATTCAAGTCACCCCATCTGCATTTATTTGTACTGGTTAAAACTGTATGTTTGCTAGCTTGAAAAAAGTGCCAGTAACTTGGATTAAAAGCAAACTTAAATGGAAGAAAAAATATTTTAAGATGACTTTGTAAAGAAGCTTTTTACCTTACTTGTTAAGTATAAATCAGTTTCTCATGCATTTAAAATAAAAAAGTAATACCACATAACAAAAGGTTATGAAATTGACAAACTAAATAGCTAACTAAAGATCTCTGTAACAAAATATTTAAAACCATCTTGCCCTTTTTCCAGACATAATCAAAATTAGAAGAAAACATCAAGTAATAGAATATCAATAATTATATGTTGTAAAGTTATATCAGTGCAGAAATGTTTCATATTTATATTATTTTTATTTAAATATATATATATGTATATATATATATATATATATATATATATATATATATATATATATATATATATACATACACACACATATATATATATATATATATATATATATATATATATATATATATTTATACATACAGGCATTTATCTTTTATTATTAACAATGTTCAGCATGTTACAAAATGAACTGCTTTGCACTTGATGTAGTTTTACTGGCAGTTAACACAGAAGATTATAGGTATGAGATGCTAATGAGCTTCACTTGTAGTGCCAGGTTTGCTTCCCTCAGCCTGCATTTGCCAGCTACGTGACTGAACAAGTTACTTAACTAGACATTGTTTCCAGGTCTCCCCTGACAAGACACTTATGTCTACTGGATTTACACAGATACCAAATTAATACATTAAAAAAAAAAAAAAAAAAAAAAAAAAAAAATATATATATATATATATATATATATATATATATATAAAGATTTGCAGAAATGGTGTAATCATCAACATGAAAATACATTATGACAATACATGAGAGACTTTTTCTATCATTTTTACCACATGCCTGCTGACCCTTCAAGCCATTCCCTCAGTCACACATTACATTGTCTGAGAAGGGTGCCAACCAGACAGCCATGAGGGTGCTTTATGCTCTTGCCAGCATCCCAGTAGCAAGAGCATTTTCATTTTATGGCCTTCAGTTACTACTGGCAGTGATATGAACAAATCTGTCAATGCAGGGGCCCACTTGTACCCCCTTGTCTGTGGTGCATGCTCCTCCACATGCACTGATAGGGACTACCTTACTAGCTTGGGCATCTTACCAGTATCTGTTCCCCACATCATGATGGGTCACAGCAGAGGCGCTGGCATCAGATGAGTAGCTTTTGAGCCAGATGGGAACCACCATCCCCCCACCCCATCCCCAGGATCTACAGGCCTGCTCTGCCAACAACCCAAGATGTTAGTCAAACTTGGGTTGCCTGTGCTGTAGTCAAGGTTTTATCCCTGTACACTACTGGCACAGGCTAAAAGGGAGACTATTTTTCATCAAGTCAAACAAAACTTTACAGTAAGATGCATGCCCAAAAATACAACATACAACAAAACAATATCAATAAATAGAAATGGAGAAGTAATTTTCTAAATGTCTGTATGATAGACACTGTAGGAAAATAACACATCTTCCATGGGTGGGAAGGGTCAATGCTTCTGGCCTTGGGTTGTACAACACACCTGAGTTATCCATTATTTCCATATAATGCCCACCCAACAATGCATTCTTGCTTACATAACTCAGCGCATGTAACTCATCCATATCATGAATGTGTAATAGTTTCCGAATTTGCTTTCTGTATGAAATATATACTTCATACTTCATTCAAGTTGTTTCAGAATGCTGTTGGATTATCAGTGAACCCCAATCTTTATTTTTTCTAATACTTTTTTTTTTTATGTAAGACTCAGTAGCCACAAGAGTCTGTTTTTCAAGGGTGATCTAGGACCACTGCTACAAGTCATACAGTATGGAAATGGAAGATGTGGGAGTCAAATTAATATGTTTTTCTTGTTTTAATTTCATGCTACAATATAGCCATCGGGTTATTTTTTTGCTATTCAATGGAAAAGTTTTTTTTGGGGGGGGGTTGTATGTTACTGTAATAATATATATATATATATATATTTTTTTTTTCTGTGTTTTTGCTCTTTAATTGAAGAACTACCTGGGATTTGTGCTGTCTTATGGTATCATCACAGGCACTGACGGAACCAACTATTTCTCTGCATAACTGATCTAATTAATTATGATAGCAAAACTCTTATAAGCATTGTTGCCCAGCAGCAAAACCTTTAAGGATAGATCCAGTCTAATGGATTTGGTCAAGTTCTTGCACATGTTCATAGGTTTGTAGATTATTACTAGGTTAATTGCCCTTGTGTATTGTTTTAAGCATAGCCAATTAACCCATTTGAGAATCAAATCCGGCATCTTGTGTCTGTAAGGTAAACACCTCAACCATTATGCCAACTTCCCACCTGGTGTAACTGCTGTTTAAACTGGATTAAAAAACAAATGATAAAAAGTGCCATATCATCCCATTTGTTAAATAAGCGTTTCATCTTTCTTATAGCATAGACAGCATTCTGCTTCAAAATGAAAGTGTGGCGACAGACCTCAGAACATGAGTAGATAATTCTCTTGCCTTTGAGCTTCATGTTGTAAAAGTACTTGGGCAATCTTTTTACTTGGCACAGCTGATTGCAAAAGACATTTCAGCTACATCCAAGGAAGTGCTTATACCTCTATATTCTGTATTGGTCAGACCTGTTATCAATCACAGAGCCCCGTTTCAGATGTATCTTAGTTGGCATATCAGACAATTGAAATGACTATAGAGATTCCTAAATAAAAAGATCACAGGCTTAAAAGAGAAAATCTACCAGGGGGAATTGAATCACTATTTCTTTATTTGATGTACTATAAATTTCTTTAGACTTCTTAGGGGGATCTGTGTCTAGTCTTTCAGGCTATTGGGGTTCCAGTAGTCCAAGACCTCTTATATCTCCACAAATTGAAACAGTTCCATTAACACTAGAACCAGGGATCTAAATTTGCTTCAACAAATAAACAAAACATGGTATCAATTTGTCATGCATAGCTTTCCCATTCTCTAGAACCATCTTCTATTCCAAATTAAGCAGTGACACAAATTATTTATTCAAAATGGAGTTAGAAAACTGAGTGGGTATCTAAAAATACACCCCTGTTGCTTCTTGAGGAAGTAGTTAAGGACTACGGATGGGTTCTGGCAAGGTGTAAGCGGTCACTGGGCCCAACATCCTTGCATTTTCTATGATTTTATGATCAAGTATGTATTGTTCAACAAGTTTGGTTTAGCAATCATCTTACGAAACTCTCAACTTGTTCCTGCACAGACAGTAGATATCTTGAGAACCACAATGGATATGGTCAGCTGCAAAGTAGACATACAAATGGAAAGGATAGAGGAGGTGGTTTTGTTCTGGCTACAAATGTCTCAAGGGAAGTAAGTCACAGCAAAGCAGTTTGTAAGGGCTTTGGGTTTTATGTCCATTTGCATTATAACATTACCAAATGACAGTTTGCACATACAAAGCTAAACTGAAATACCTGTCTAGCAATCTTTAAATATCTTTATTTTTGCTCATACTTATAGAAACTCATCCATTATCGAAGTAAGACAATGCCTGCTATGACGGGTTAAATTATACTTGATGTAATAGGGAAAGGCTCTTGTTTTTTGAGTATTTGGCCACTATAAACAACTATAAGTGGAGCTAATTGTATGTTCTGTTATTTGATTATTTATTTGGGAACCTGGGAATCACCATCTGGGAGGTTTCATTTTCAGTGGAGTGCCAGGAAAAGGCAGCTCCTGAAGAGAACAATGATATGCTTACATACAGAACAAGTGATAAAACACAGATTAATATCAATAGTACAGAAAAGAGGAAAATATCTGCAAATATTAAAGACATTATATAAGAAAACTATGTTTTCTGATAATAGGAGTAGAGAGACACATGTAAAATGGGGTGTTAGAGCACTCCGATGAATGGCACGGCAGGACAGTTGTGGAGTCATCAATATACTGAATACCACAATCATTAGCTTTGTCATTTGGAAGTATTACAAACAGAAGGGGCCACAGAACAGAGCCTTGGGGAGCACCACCATTCATCGAAGAAAGGAAGAGATAACTGCATACTGTGTCCCAAAGGATCTGTACTGGTCAGACAGTCAGTGCACTATAAGGGAACACTCAGTGTTAGGCCATAACTGTCTAGTGTCTCTATAAGACTACAGTGACAAACAGTGTCAAAGGCTTTGGAGAAATCAAAGAAAATTATACCTACATATTCGGCAAGATTCAGTTGATTGTGCATATGCTCTAACTCACCCAAGACAGTGGAGTTAATACCACGATATTGTCCGAAGCAATGCTTGCTTTAGAGATTAAGATTGGGTTTATTATGAGATACAGCAGTAGCAGCTGATGTAGACAATTCAAGGATTTTGAGATTACGATCATAAAACAATTGAGTAGTAGTCATTCAGTAAGTCTGAACATCTACCTTTATGTAATGAGAATGAGTGCCTGTTTCCAAAAGGAAGGTACACTTCCCTAAAGTTCCTGTAATTATTGGAAACAGGATTGGAAGTTGTTCTAGCTGATATTTTTAAAAACTAAGCGAGTCGATTGCCTACAGGTGCTGATTTGTATTTAATTGTTTTAGAATTCGTGTACCAAGTCAACAAAGACTATATGGTAGGTAAAGGATGAACGGCAGGATGGGTGGCATCCTAATAACAGCTTTAAAATAATTTGATACAGTTTTATGTTCAGAGTTATGGAAGTAAACAACACAATGTTTAGCTATCTCACTGACATCCAGATGAAGGAAGGTGAAAGATGTGTGGTAGACAGCATAGCAGAAATTCAAAGCAGGCTAAAACACGGACATGTCTTTTCCTCAAGTAGCCATCTTATTTCAAGTGCTGAGGAAGAATGAATTGAAATAACACACAGCATCATCTGAAGGGGAAACTGTAAAAAGGGTAAGTAGAGGCTCCAAAACTGTTTGTCATTTATCACCCTATGAGTATAATGGGCACTGCATGTGGGCAAATCATTGCGAAAGAAAGAAACAGAGGGACATTCTTCACAGACAGATGTGGCCATAACAACTGTGTCCTGATGCACATGGGCAAACCATTGTGAAAGAAAGAAACAGAGGAGCATTGTCCACAGACAGAGGTGGCCATAACAACAGTGTCCTCATGCACATGGGAAAACCATTGCAAAAGAAAGAAACAGAGGGACATTGTTCATAGACAGAGGTGGTCATAACAACTGTGTCCTCATGCACATGGGCAAACCATTGCGAAAGAAAGAAACAGAGGGACATTGTCCACAGACAGAGGTGGCCATAACAACTGCGTCCTCATGCACATGGGAAAACCATTGCAAAAGAAAGAAACAGAGAGACATTGTTCATAGACAGAGGTGGCCGTAACAACTGTGTCCTCATGCACATGGGCAAACCATTGCAAAAGAAAGAAACAGAGGGACATTATTCACAGATAGAGGTGGCCATAACAACTGTGTCCTCATGCACATGCGCAAACCACTGTGAAAGAAAGGAACCGAGGGACCTTGTTCACAGACAGATGTGGCTATAACAACTGTGTCCTCAACCCAAAAATCGACTGAGCACAAATTAATTAACAGTCCTCCATCATTTGCTGCTGCAAGGATATTCAATGGATCCAGAAGACAGGGAGTATCTGAAGACCTAAAATCCTTGATTTTACCTTCTTTTACTAAGATTGATATATTAAGAAAAAAACAGCTGTCTCATACCCCTGCACTGACACTTACTGAACCAAGGAGTAACACTAAGCTGAAGGAAGTAAGCAGTACGCTCCATGTTATTGTTTTCTAATGAAAGGCAACGCCTACATTGAAATGTACTTATAGCAGATAGAATGGTACCAAAGTAAAACAGAAATCCAGCGCTCATCTTGCCGTAATGATGCTATTGCTTGGTATAACAGAATATAATACAATAGCAGCATAATTGTATGAACACGTTACTGCCTTATAGATCAGTTAATGCCCTTAACTAAGTCTCCCTACCTTGTAAATAACTATCTATTCTCTTATGCCATATTTACAACTTTGATTTGGGAATCTCTGTCTTTCTTCTGAATACTGTTTTCTTCTATTATTGTTTGGTCCACAAAAAAAAAAAAAAAAAAAACTTTTTCTATTTTGTTTTAATTTTTTTATCTATCATTATTGTTAAGTTACCATGTAAACAAGTGTTTTGTCTGAACTATAACTGAAGTTGCAATGTTCTGTTTGTTTTTGTTTTGTTTTTATGTGGAGCTTTTCTCGCCGGGTCTCTACTGAAAATGGACATATATCCAGTTAGACTAGCCCGGTCAACAAATGTGAAATAAATAAATAAAATAATATTATAGTAATACACAATGTACTAGTAATGGAAAGTGCATAAACAAAGAGACTAATAGAAAAGAAAAGAAAACTCAACAGAAGAAATGCCCCGGTAAGGAGATGCACCAACACGGGTCTTAAAAGAACTAGAAGCATTACAAAAACAGGAGAAACCCACACAACAGCAGGAGCTTAATAAGAAAAAGCACAACAGCACCCAAGTGTACCAGAAAGACTTCAGACAGTTTGCATTGAACAATAGCACTGTCATGTAGTGTGCACTTACACGACAGCATAAAGTGCGGGTCAGTATAATCCTCAGCAGCTCTAGACACCTAAGAAGCAACTAGTCCAGTTATCCCTTTACCTAACCCACCAGGACTCACACAAACACATTCCCAGCCCTAATACCAACCCACTTACCTCTGTCTGCATTCTAAAACGTTAGCATTTTGAACTGCCAGCATTCTGAATGGCAGCCATATATATAAACAGGTGTAAAAACATGTTTACCACTATTCTATTTATGTCACTCAGCATTTATACCCATACAATGGGTATCCTTAACCATTCCAGTACTATAACCAATTGCTTGAAATCAGTGTTTTTTGCACTTAACAAAAAATAAGAAATAATACATAATGCACACAAAAACTACACTCTAACTATATAAAAGGCTATATCTATATAAATTAAACTCTTAGAAATGAAATTTTAACAGGATTAGAATGAAAATGTTAAAATAAAATAATAGTAATAAAAAAGAAACATTACAACTACCTAGTCAATTGGCAAATAACATTACCAGCAAAAGACCTAATTCTAGAACTTACAGTACCCATACCTCTCTACTGTCCCTAATTTTCAGGGACGTCCCTGATTTTGACTCAGATTTTTGCTCTGTCCCTCTGAATCCCTCCTAAAACTACTGACTTTGGGCAGAAAAGTGGTGAATTACACTTCATGAATAATGACAATAACTAGGAGTTATACACTTCTTTTACTTTAGAAAAGGTGTATTAATTCATATGCTCTGATTCTCTCAATGTTTCAACTTAATAGCACTAATATTTTAAAAGTGTCCCTGATTGTCCTTGATTTTTGTCTTGACTTTTCCCTGATTCTGTTCAAATTTGTCCCTGATTAGTTGAGAGGTCTGACAGTACCATTATATCTATTCTTCAGTAGGTCATATAAATATGAGGAGATTCGTCAAGATTGGAGACATGCACTTATTAAACCTGTCTTTAAGAGAAAGGGTAGTAGGACAAACTCAGATTCATGCAGACCTTTAAGTGGGTCTACTTCAGTAGACCGACACTACACAAGAATGACATCCATAACACCGAGACGAAATAACCGATAATCCATAACACCGAACGTTCATAACACTGACACTCCAAATATTCGACAACTAATAAAATCAGCCCATACACATGTCAATATAGCTGCCCACATTGCTATGCTTAGGAAATGCTAAACATTAAAATCATCCCACTATAAGGACATCAGAGTACATATGAAGCAAGTACTAACCATTACATGTAACCCGGAAGTATAAATGCAGCATTAGAATTTGTAACTAGTGTCCCACACCGAAGAAAGCATGGCTGAATCCATATTAGAAGCTCCAGGAACCATTGGGGAGATGTACTCTACAGTAATGTCACAAAAAGGCAAGCACATACTGGTAATTGAAGGATATTTGTACCATCTAGAGAGGTGTAGAGCTAGTAAAAGATACCGGGCATGTAAGCTGAAAATAACACATGGCTGTAGGGGTAGAGCTGTAACTACGTTGCTACCAGGGGGTGATAGGTTAATGAAATCGGTAGCTCACCATCACCCAGGTGATCCTGGGGAAGTAGACAGATGTAGAGTATGTCATGAGTTGAAAACCAGAGCGAAATACAGTCGGGACACCCCTTGTCTTCTGGTAGAGGATGCTTTACAATCAACGTCCCTAGATAGTATAGATAGTATTCCCAACAGAAAGTCGCTACTACAGCAAATCGGCCGAGTGAGAAGGAAGGCAAGTGTACGAAGCAGCAGTAATGCAGTAACACTACACACCATAGACTTCAAGGATTACCCACTGAAAGATGGAATGTTTGTAAGCAAGGTCATAACTGATGCAACAACAGACACCACAGTAGTGGTGTTCAGTACTGTGAAGAACCTGTATGATCTCAGCCAGGCTACCATTTGGCTTATGGATGGCACCTTCTTTAAGAAAGGTGTGACCATCAGACAACTCTACAGTATACATGTGTTGATAAAGTGTGGCACATATAGTAAAACTGTACCACTAGTATATGCTTTCATGTCAAAAAAGTCCTTAAAGTCGTACAATTACCTCTGGCATTGTACATTTCATTTGCTATCAGAGCAAGGATTCGAGGTGACAGTTAAGTTTGTTCTCTGTGACTTTGAGATAGCAGCACTGAAAAGTGTACGTCTCAATGTACCTGGAGCCCGTTTGAAGGGCTGTCTCTTTCATTTCGGCCAGAACATCTGGTGCAAAGTGCAGTCCTTTGGATTAGCATCAGTATACAATACCAATCCATCTTTTCCACTGCATGTTAAGTCCCTAGTAGCCCTTGCTTTCCTGCCAGAGTCAGAAGTTAGTACTACCTTTGAGCTTCTAAAGGGGGTGTTCCCTGAGGAGGGTAAGGAGCTTCTCCATTATTTCTGCGATTGGTATGTGTATGGGAAGAAGCGTATATTTAATACACGTACATGTGCCAATATACGCTTCCCACCACTATTCCCAGTTCCATTTTGGAATGTGAGCGACTTAAATGACCTCATCCTGCCATGCACTCAAAACTCAGTAGAGGCGTGGCATCATAGACTAAAGTGCTTGTTAGGTGCCAGGAATACGGACTTGCATATCCTACTAGTTGCTTTAGTCCATGAACAAAACCGTGTGGATGAACTACGAGTGCGGATGGTGACAGGATGTCCACCTTCTTCAAGGCAGAGGCGGCTAGTGATACAGCATGAACAATTCTGGACTGTACTCTCCCACAGAACGTCATATTCAAACCTGGACTTTGGGAAAGCCATAGCTCGGCTATTGAGGATGTAATGTGTGTGTGTTTCACATGAAAGATGTAAGGTGGCTGTATTTCACATAATGTAATCATAGGATATATGGTGTACTTCAGCAACAGACAAGCACGGCACTCACTTATGTGTTAATGGATGATGTTTGACATTGTCTACCATGGGACTTTTTGAACTTGTTGGTCATGTAACTACAGTATGGAAATAAAGGACACAGAATTCTATATTTGTTTGCGGGTAATCACTGTTTGGATTTTTCACTGCATTGGGCGAAGGTATTTTTGAACTTGTGTGATGTTTCCACGTGTGCATGGCATTAAAATGTACATTCTCAAATCATTGGTGTGGGGCTCGCTTGTGTTTTGTCGGTGTTTTAAACGTCAGTGTTTTGAGGCTTGATATTTTGAACATACATTGTTGTGAAGTTTCGGTTATTTCGTCTCGGTGTTGTGAATGTCGTTCTTGTGTAGTGTCGGTCTACTCAAGTAGACCCCCTTAAGCCTAGTTTCATGTTGTTAAAAAATAATAGAGAAGGTAATATTGGATAAGTTATTTGTCAGAATTGGAAAGATTGGGACTTGAAACCATATATCAGCATGCATATGTTGAAAACAGATCTATTATCACCTGTAACATAGGTTCATAGATTCATAGGTAGGTACAGGCTATCTGCCCAAAGACATTTATAAGCATAGCCAGAATGTGTCGGCTTTCGCCGCCCCCTTAGATTAGTTCCCTGTGCCTCTGTCCAGTAGAACCATTGACGTGATCCCTGGGGTAAACTTTCTGTTTCCCATCCACTCGTCAAGGTTTCTCTTGAAGAGGGTTAGTGAGGAGCTCTGCCTAATGTAGATTGGAATCTTGTTCCAGAGCATGGGAAGTCTCTGGGACAGGAATCTATCCCTCCAGCATGTCCTATTTATTGTTGTGGTGAGGTTTAGATCCCTGGAGCATGTGGCTCGAGGGGATATGGTTTTCTTTAGGTGGAGCATGTCCATCAATTCTAGGTTAGACATGGCCTTATATGTCAGGCAGAGATCATTTCTGACTAGGCGGTATGCAGCAGAGTACAGCTGGAGTTTCTTTAATCGAGCTGCATAGGGCATCTGCTTGAGGCCAGTGATCCTCTTGGTGAGGTACTTCTGTGGTCTTTCCAGTCGTTGCAGGTGTCTTGTAAGGTACATCCCAAATGGGGCATTGTACTCTATGATGGGTCTGATGAGTGATGCATAGAGGGGCCCAATGACCTCTTTCGATCTGGATGCAAACCCTTTTGTGATTAGGTGGGCCATATAGAAGGATTTTCTAACCACTTTGGCTATGTGATTATCAAAGGAAAGGTGCTATCTACTTGGGTCCCCAGATCCCTTATTACGTCTTCTGTATTTAGGGGGCTACCAACTATGTGATAGTTTGTGGGTACTTTGTTTTTTCCGAAGGGGATGACTATGCCCTTTTTGGCATTTAGCTTGGGGCCATGGTTATAACACCAGGTATCTGTCTCAGTGAGATGTCTGTGTCAGCTGGAGAGTCAATTATAGCCCCTAGTTTGCAGTTGTCTGTGAACTTGGTCAGCCATAGTCCTCCTGTGCTTGCCTGTGCCTCTGAGAAGTATATGCCGAACAGGAGGGGTCCTAGGACTGAGCCCTGGGGAATGCCACTTGTAACCGGTTTAGAGTCAGACCTAGCTCCCGCAACTCTTACCATGTGGGTTTTGTCCGTGAGACAGTTGGCAACCCATCTCGTGACGTAGGGGTTTATGTTCAGGCTGGTGAGCTTATCTGTAATACCCGAGTGGGGAATGGTGTCGAAGGCCTTTGCGAGGTCTAGGTAGGCTGTGTGGACTACCTTTCCCTCATCTATGGCCTTGGTAACTGTGTCAAAGAACTCCACCAGGTTTAGGAGGCATAATCTGCCCTTAACACATGATGTTCTATAACAATATAATAACAGCTATGAATGAAAAATTATGCTGTGATGTAATTTATATAGATTTAACTTCAGCATTTGACAGGGTCGTACACAAAACATTGATCAATAAATTAGTACAACTAGATATTGATGTACTCTTGATAAGATGGATAGCTGAATGGCTTGGAAATAGGACATAGCAAGTGTCATACAGCAACTGGACAGGTGAAATCCTTGGTTACAGTCAGGGTGTCCCACAGGTCACTATCCTAGGCCCGTACTTGCTTAGATTGTATCTTTCAGATCTACCTTTTTCATCTGGTGTTTTACAGTCTGTATGCAGATGACCTGACATTGAGTAAACTGATTCCATGTGTTACAGACAGGGCATGTCCACAAAACAAATTGACTAAATTGACCATTTGGGAACAGGAGAATAATATGCTGAAAAATGCATCAAAAACTAAGCATATGAAATTTGAGAGACATAAATTGAAAGGTGAATATTTAATACAGCACACAGTGATTGAAACCGTAAATTCATTTAAGGACCTGGGTATGTGGGTAGTTCCAGCTTTGAGTTTTTGTAATCATATTAACCAATTAGTTAATGATAGTTATAGAACTATAGGTTGTATAAAAAGAGATTTATAAAGTCTAGGAAATCAGAAATGATGACATCATTGTTTGTTAGTTATATTAGACCCAAACTTGAGTATGGAATCACAATATGGAAACTTTATAAGAAAACAAACATGAGTAAACTGGAAAGAGTACGGTAGAAATATGCCAATTGCATCCATGGATCATTCTGCTTTGCTGTAATGTACGTCAGTTATTTCCATTTGCATTGGTTAATTCCTGGATGCAATTTCCAGGAAGTAAACAATGTAAATGGAAATAATTGACGTTACAGCAAAACAAAATATAATGAACTAAGTCATTCTCAGAAAATCCTTAAGGAAACTGCATTCATTCAACTAATAATACTAATAGTTGGTTACTTCCTGGATACAATTTGGCCGGCCGCAGTGGTGCAGCAGTTATTATTGCCACCTCACAGCAAGAGGTTCTCTGGTTCAATTCTCGGCTGAGATGCCTTCTGTGTGGAGTCCGCATGTCCTCCCTGTGGCCATGTGGGTTCCATCTGGGTGCTCTGGTTTCCTCCCACATACCAAACACATGCTGCAGGTGGATTGGACACTCTAAATTGGCCCTAGGTGTGTGTGTGTGTGTGTGTGTGTGTGTGTGTGTGTGTGTGTGTGTGTGTGTGTGTGTGTGTGTGTGTGTGTGTGTGTGTAAGCCTTCTGTGGAAGTTTGGATGCTAGGCTGGCAACCTGACACTGGAAAACTCCACTGTCAATCATTCTGCAGACCGTTGTTCCTCAGTGGTGACCCCTAATGGGAAAAAAGCCGAAAGGAGAAGAGTTTTCTTCACATGAAAGGAAGGACCATCATGGAATTCCATGCATACATAATATACTGATGCCCATTTCATTCATTGTTCGATTATTAACAATGTATATCAGAAAAATTGCATCTAGTGTCAGGTCTAGTCTGGATTTTAGCTTCACAGATGGTTCTGTTTGTATGTTAAAATACCTTGCATACTTTTACTGGATGAAAATGTGAACCATCAAACCTGAATGAAATGTTGACACAACAAAGTCATTTCTGATGCTGTCTATTTTTTTTATATTTTTAAAACACCTTTATTGAATTATCACTTGTGACGTAGGCAACTTTACATTTATAGATAGGTAATCAAACTGTATTAACAAATTAACATTAAAAACATTATACTTCACATATATTGCTATATATCATATAACCTAAGCAACATTACATAAATTACATAAATAATTCAATTTCTACCCCCTTTTTTAAACAAGAAACATCTTTATTAAACCATCTCTTGCGACATAAGCAGTCAAACATTTACATAAATGAAAACAAACCATACCGACACAATCCTAGTTGCAAGTATTTTACATTACAAACTATACTGACACCCTCCCAGTTGCAAACATTATAGATCATTTATAATCTACCCAGTCATTTTCAGTCAGACATTACATAGCTCATTTAAGTCCTGCCTTCGTTTAAACCTCATTCCTCCCCTCTATGCATTATTCCCACATTTCCCATCTTTTTCCTATGTAATTTGCTCCTACCCTTTTCTAAAGATCTCATTTCCACTTGTTCTATCTCTGTTACTGTATTCACTACTTCTAATATAGTTGTTTCAGATTTTGATTTCCATTTTCTAGTAATTGCTTTTTTGGCAGCCACCATTATTAGACACAACAATGTCTTACCATGTCTAGGCAATTCTGATTCTGTATCATAGCTCAGAAAAATCATCTCCCTCATCACACCAATCCACCCACCCAGCATCTCCGAGAAAGCTTCCCACAGGGAATTCTTAAAGTCCACCAACCCACCGCACTCCCAAAAAATATATTCCCAAGTACCTCTTTCTTCCCCATCACACCTCCAAGATTTGCTGTCTACCTGAGGAAAAATTCTCTATAGTCTACTTGGGGTGTAAAAATATATATGTAAATATTTCCAAGCAAAAATCCTAAATCTTCTAGATTTGTTGCATATTTGGGAGACATACATATATCCTCCCATTGTTTCTTTGTGAATTGCTTATCCAATCTCCCTTCCCAATCCTTTCTAACCTCCTCTGATTGATTCTTATAGTTATCATGCAATATTTTATATGATCTAATAATTATTCTTTTTTAATAGCAGCTTCTGTTGTAGATTCTACTAAAAACTGTATCAGTGCTGGTCTTTCGTTTAGGACTTCCATATTTCTTTCTCTTTGCCTATACTCTGATATCAATCCTTGATAGGGAAGGCAATCTCTAACCTGCAGTCCAAATAAATTCTTGGCATCTTCCCATTCTATTACTTTTCCCTCTCTAGCTATTTGCTCCCAGGTTTTGATGCTTAAACAGTATCATACTTAAAGCAATAAGAGGGCAGACAACTAGAAGCAGATTGCAGGTTGCACCGAATAGGTTGCATAAGCCTAGTTCTCCTGTGACACCTCTGGTGTAATATTTTACAAAGTTAGAGGGGTGTAGGAATTTCATATTAGTAGCATAAAATGTCAGTAAATCGGTATTCATGTACTTGCCTAAGCAAGATACCTTTGGAGTCACAACTTGCAACACAACATCATCTCTGGGAGATTGCACAATATCAGCAATGCATATCTCTGAATGGCTGCCCTCATTGCTCACATATGACATACATTGCTACTTTTTGTATGTAGCACAGCAAGCAAGCTATGACTTGTTGATGCTGATGCTGGCATTTGGACTCTACCTGCAAATAGATGTGGAGTGTGTCAAATTAATTCTGAACTGGCAAATTGATGTTTATCAGCTAATATCTGGATAAGATGTGTTCATTTTTATTTACCATGCATTTTATTTGGATGTGAGGAAAGGTGGTGAAAAAATAAAGTAACAGCTAAATGTGAGATGCTTTATGCATATGGAATGGAGACCCTGGCTGCAGACATAGATATTAAAAATATTCAGGCTTCCTGTTTAGCAACTTTGTTGTTTTACAATAGCATCTTCCTTAACACTGGTAATTAACATTTACATAAGCACACTCAGGTGTAGCTGAAGAGATATGGATTCCTTCCTACCTGACTCTGGTGACACCCCTATAGGCCCAACACACCAAGGTGGCAAGAGGGACAAATTTTATTCTAGGTGACACATCTAGTTTAAAAAGGCAATAGCACAACCATAAACAAATTATTTAAACATTGCACCAGTTAGCAATAAAGCAAGGTGAGATATGCATGCAATAAAAACATACATTCGCCCTCTTCCCCCGAAGTCAAAAGAAGAAAGTTTTGACATTCAAACATGCACAATGAAGGCAATATCAATGATCAGTAAAGCTTTATAATGCAGCAATACAAACACGGGAAAAATGCAATGTCGTTGATCAATGAGGATTTATAATGCAACAATACAAATATGAGAAAATGCAATGTCATTGAGCAGTAAAGAATCTTTAGGGCAGCAGTACTAACATGGCAAAATGCATTATCATTGAAAAAATAAAGATTTGTAGTGCCACAATACAAACATGAGAGAATGTAATGTAATTCAGCAGTACTAACACCCTCTACTCCCTTGATCAATTCTAAGCAGACCAACTATGTAACACTCTATTATACCCTGTTCACTGGCCAGTGACTATTTACAGTCTTGCTGCCGGCATGATGGAGCCCAAGTTGGAGCTCATATGGATCCCAGTTATTTATAATCCACAAAGCATTTATGGAGGGGACCACAATCTTATAAAAATATAAAATGATGTCCAGAGCCTCTCACCACTCTGTCGAGAATATTCTAGTGACCAGGCGCTGTGGTTCCTCTGATGAGAAAAGTAGAAAATCACCTATCAGAACTCTGGTAATCATCTATGGCTTCTTGGTACTAGGCCCGAGGGAACTCCTTTTCTTGCTGAATCATAGTAGGCATGGAGCTACTGGTTTCAGACTTCTCTCCTGATTCCACAAAATACCATCATCCAGGATTTCAGACAGAGGCAGACACAATCTGCTACTTCATTTCCCCGTCCCAAAGCACTAGAAAAGAAAATCTAGTCATGCTGCAAGGCCCTTTTCCCTTCAACTATGTGTTTTAGTCTTCCCTCTTTCAGCTAGTCTTCCAGTTTCTTCTTTCACTTTTGAAATGGTCTTTTATATTCCTGAAAATGAGCTCCATCTTGTGGTGTAATGGAAAGCTACAGTCTATTACTTCTACATGAAATACAGTGGGAGCTACACTCTCCCCCCACTTGAAAATCTTGGGTTCCCCCAAGTCAAAGGTAGATTAGCAGAAAATATTTACAAACACTAATGCACCATCAACTGAACAATAGTTTCACATTCAAAAGGTACATTCCACCGAGGGTAATCAGCCTTATGCTTAACTTGGGATGGGATGTCACACTGGAGTAGGAGGCATAGGGATTATGAGTGCAGACCCTCCGATGAGCTGTGGTCACAGGTTCCTGTGTACTATGTCCCAAACTGTTATAGGCAAGTCTCTGGGGGGGGGGGCAAATCAGTCTCTGCAGTTTTGGTTCAGAAGAGACAGCTAAGGAATTTTGATCAGAAGGTTTGTCACTCACATGACATTCAATGTCTAGTTCTTCAGTAGGCATAATGTCTACTTCTAAGATCTCCTCCTATAACTTCACTTTCAATTCCCATAACGGTATGACTATCCTCAGCACTATTTTCTGAAGTTTGCATAGCAGAGCCTCCATCAATATCAGGTTCTGCAAGAGGCACAGAAACATTACTTAATCTATTGTTAGGTCTGGGTTGCTCAAAATGACAAGGAACAAATTCCGGTGCATTTACATTGAGATTACAGCCCATGTGGTCTTGAACATCCTCATAAAAAAGTCCACTGAAACCCCAGTCATCATCACTGTCCTCCTCTCCTTCAGCAGGAGGAAGCATAGACTCTTGAATATTGGAGAGAATAGTTCCTCTCCACCTTAGCCTTCTGAATCACCTTGAGTTAGGCTTCCGCTGAGCCATTCTGGGTTTCGGATTCATGAGCCTCACTGATTTTGCCAAAGGCATTAAGTTGTTTTGGTGCCAGGTTTTTATGGGCCCTTCTTTACCCTCAGGGCAAACTTGGTAGACAGGGATATTAGGTAGCTGAGAACAAATTATGTAAATCTCAGATCCCCAGCGGTCAGCTAGTTTATGCTTTCCTTGTAGTCCCAAATTTCCCAAAAGAACTCTGTCCCCTGACTGCAAGTCATGCATCTTTACTTTTTTGTCATAGTGAGCCTTGTTCTGCTGATGTCTTTGTCCTGTTGATTTTTCAGCAAGCTCATAAGCCTGTCTGAGGTTCTTCTTGAGTCTCTCCACATAACTGTCATGAGATTGCACTGGTGTATCATCAGCTGTGACTCCAAAGGTGACGTTAACAGGAAGACAAGCTTCTCTTCCAAACATTAGGAAGTAAGGCGAGAATCCTGTATCATCATTTTCAGTACTGTTGTAAGCATGCACCATTGTGGCTACATGTCTACTCCATTGACTCTTCTTCTCAGCAGATAGTGTCCCTAACATATCTAGTAAAGTTCTGTTGAAATGTTCAGGCTAAGGATCCCCTTAAGGATGATAAGGAGTGATGTGGCTTTTTTGGACTCCCAACAGAGTGAGTAGTTCATGGACAAGCTTGCTCTCAAAATCACATCCTTGATCAGAGTGTATCCTTTTTGGCAGGCCATAGTGTACAAAGAACTTCTCAACTAGTAGTTTTGCCACTGTAATAGTTTTCTGATTGGGAGTGGGAAATGCTTGAGCATATCTGGTATAGTGATCTGTCACCACCAGCACATTACTGATCCCGCCTTCATCTGGTTCAATGCACAGAAAATCTATACAGACCAGTTCCATGGGTTCACTACTCTCCATTTGACCCAATGAGGCAGCTCTGGTCAGCAGAGTCTTTCTCTGAATGCAACGAAGACAAGTACGACAATAATCCTCAACATTTTGCTTCATGCATGGCCAGTAGAACCTGTCTTATACCAGACTCATAACCAAGATGACCATGTTCATCATGCAGTGGCTGGAGGACTACTTCTCTATACTTCTGAGGAAGCCACTTTTCACTGCTGAGTGCACTAGAAGATCTCCTATACACTAGTCCATTCTGTATCTGGAGTCGGTCCCATTCTTTGGCCAAAAGTTTAGCCATTGGATGAATATCCATGTGAAGCTTATTAACTTGTTTCTTCTCTAAAGCAGCTACCACCAGCTGACCTAAGGGGTCTTCTCTTTGATCTCGCCTGAGGTCACTGTTACTCAAAGCTGGTAGTGATGAAGCCTGTAGAGTGACCAGATTACAGTAAGCTTGGGGTATATTTGCTGCAGACAGACCCAACTTCTGAGCCCAACATTCAGTGTGTTGATAGCAGGCTGCAATCTGAAACATAGCTCTTACCCCTGGCACTGGAATTTCCACCCATTCATCGTCGGGGTGTAAATCTCCCTGTGGTCTTCTAGACAGACCATCAGCATCTCCATTTTCATGTCCTGGGCGGTATTTCAAACTGAAATTATAGTTGCATAGAGCTGCCATCCATCTGTGGTCAGTAGCATCTAGCTTTGCAGTGGTCTGGATGTATGTCAGAGGACTGTTGTCAATCTACACTTCAAATTCAGTCCCATAGAGATAGTCATGCAGCTTGTCCATTACCGCCCACTTTAAGGCAAGGAATTTCAACTTGTGTGCAGGATAGTTTCTTTCTGTGGGGGATAAACTCTGACTGATAAAAGCCACAGGTCTCAGCTTCTTGTCATAATCCTGGTAAAGGACTCCTCCTAAGCCATCCCTGCTAGCATCAACATGTAAAGTGTATAGCTTTGTTGAGTCAGCATATGCCAGCACAGAGGCATGTGTGAGACAATACTTAAGCTGTTCAAATGACTCTTTGCACTCAGGAGCCCAACGACTCTCGATGAGTTCTTTAGGACCTTTCGATCCCTTAGACTTTTTCACAAGGATATCTTCATCTGTTTCATCTGCTTTCTCATAATTTTGGAGCAAATGGTTGAGGGGTCTTGCTATCTTTGAAAATCTTTCCACAAACCTTCTATAGTAACTGCAGAACCCCAGGAAAGATCACAGTTCTGTGATAGTTTTGGTCTAGGCTAAGATGTCACTGCTTCAGCTTTGCTGGGATCTGTGGATATTCCATTTGTTGATGCTACATGTCCCACATAGGTCACTGAAGGTTGGAAGAACTTGCATTGTCCAATGACAACTTCAGGCCTTCCTTCTCAATCCTGTCCAATACCTTCATCAGTCTTTCTTCGTGCTCCTCTAGGGTCCTCCCAAAGACAATGATGTCATCCAGGTAGACTAAGACTTCCAGGAGATGCATGTCTCCAAGTGTTCTTTCCTTGATTCTCTGGAAAGTTGCTGGTGCATTTGATAAACCTTGAGGTAAGCGATCAAACTCAAAAAATCCCAAAGGGGTAATCAAAGCAGTCTTCTGTTTATCTTCTGGGTGCATAGGGATTTCATAGTATCCACTCCTTAAGTCTAGCACACTGAACCAGTTACTGCCCACCAGGCAATTTAGGGCATCTTCAGTCTGGGGAGTTGTGTACTGGTCTGGAATGGTTCGCTGATTCAGAGTACGATAGTCAACACACATGCAAATTGACCCATTCTTTTTCCTGACAATGACAATGGGAGAGGCATATGAACTTCTTGACTCTCAAATTACCCTGCGGCTTTTACTTCTTCCAAATGTTTTCTTAAGTCCTCCAGGTCTCCTGGGGCTACTCTTCTGAAACTTTCCCTGAAGAGCCGGTCCTCTTTTACTCTTATTCTGTGTTCTGCACTTTTTGCACAGCCCACATCTAGTAGAAAAACATTTTTTCTTTTTCATTAGTAGCTTTTTAACTCTGGTTAGCCACTCAGGGGGCAAGAGACCACCTCCTATCTCAATATCTTCCAGCTTCAACTCGTTGGCCCTGCTCTCATTCCTTGTCAACACAGAAGCAGGTAAGGGAGTGGCAGCATAAACATTTCCCAAATGCACTTGTGAACGCAGGACAATGGGTGTACTTCCTTTATTTTTCATCCCCACAGGCAAAGTATCATAAGGATGCTTTAACTTGTCCACAGGCCAAACTTCTGGGACTAGTTCCAGCCCCTGTGGCAAGTCACTTTCTGGATCCGTTTCCATCATGAGATGAGAGGAAACAGTTTGTCCACACATCCTCACTTTGCTCTCAGTCAGGTGACCTGTCCTGGATGAGTTATATGCTCTTTCCCAGACAGGGTCCACACATGACCACTTTCATCTTTCTTACTATCCTTTTCCCTTTGAAGGACACAGAAAACTGGTCTTGAGTGAGGATGTAGTGTTGGGTGTTCCTGGGTCAACTGAGGCATTAGCATTCTTCTGACGAGGTCAGTATTTGTCCCCACTAAAATAGATGCTGAATCCTTTCCTTTTCGCCTGGGGCACACAACAGCGAGTGTTTCAAAAACTTCTGTTGACCCAACAACTGAAGTGGAAAATTCTAACTTGAGTGAGACATAACCATCATAAGGGAACTCCGTGTCACTTAGCTCCCAGATCTCCAAATCTCCTAACTTTTCAAGTGGCAAATGCTTTAAGTATTTTTGGTAAAAGTCTCTGTACAGAACGGTGATTTGTGCACCAGTATCCAACAGTGCTTTACTATACACTCCTTCTATTTTTACTGACACGACAGGGGACGGTCCCAGTAGGCCATTGGGTAGTTTCTGTTTCTGGTGTTGTTCAGCTGTATGGCAGTCAGCATGTGGTTGAGGTACAGCCGGTTGACCTTGCCATTTTAATGGATAAGACTCTTGCTTAGTAATGCTTTGTGGTCTGACATGCTGAGATTTTAGCTGAGATGGCTTTCCAATTTGGTTGTTCACCTCAGATAAGCTAGAAGTGTGCATAGTAGGTAGTCTCTCTCCCCCCTATTACAAGAGTTAGTGTGGAATGGAGAACCAGGATGCTGTCTCTTGATGTTAGATTTTATGGAGCTCTTTGTAACTGGGCACTCAGCTGGCTCCTTCACTGAGGCCCTTTGAAGTTTCCCTGCATTGCACTAGCCAATAATAGTTCGTTCACTCTTTTCAAGTTCTCTGGATTAGGACACTGTCACTTTATATGCCCTGCATCTCCACAGCAAAAACAAAATCCAGTAGGTACTCTGAACATTGGCTGATTTGGTTCTTCCCTGAGTCCTTTCATGGAGGTTCTAGCTGATGTATTCCTCCCTTCAGCTAAAGTTATCATGGCTTTCTGCAGTTCTGCAACTGTCTTGGTGACTTGAGCTATGGTGTTGGTCAGGGAAGACACCTGCATCTGTAACTGTGACACCTCTACATTGTGGACACTCTGGGCCACAACTCCTGTTTGAGTAGTGAACATGGCTATAGACTCCTGCTGGTGTTTATTCACTGTTTTAGTTGCTGTTGAACACTGAGATTTGGCTTCCAACAGGGCTTCCTCTTCCCTCACCTCTTTAACCAACTGAGAATAAGTTAGAGTCTCTTCCCTATTTCTCATCCTCATTTTCCACACAATGCGGTCCATAGCTTGAGTTCCCTGTAAAATTTCTCATATTCGTACTTAGTCAGCTACTTTCGTATCCACCCCCTTCTTTAGGATGATCTGGTGGAGCATTTTATCTAATCGCTTAATGTAATCAGACAGTTTCTCACCAACTTCTTGGTATGTATGTTCAAACTGATACAGCAGGTCAACAGCCCTCTCAGTCCTTCAAACACATCCTGCAGTACTCCTAAATAGTCATTGGCCATGTAATCTTGCGTACCCATCCTTAGGTTGCATATAATATCCGCAGCTAACCCCTTTAGACTTTCAGCTATCTGCTGCTTCTTCTGTGATTCTGGGATATCCTACTCCTCTAGGGCTTGTGAAGCCTGATCCATCCAGGATTCAAAATGTTCCTCTCCCTGAGGTGTGGGTTGTTTGCCAGAAAAGAAATGCAATTTGCGGTAGCCAAACCCAGTGAATGGCTGTGTAGGCTTTAAGCATTTTTCTACAATACTTCCCAAAGCATTCAAAACTTCAGGCCCTATAGTATTTATGGGAAGTGAGGCTACAGCTTCTGGTGTAAGGTTCTGACTTACTTGGATAGCTTCCACAGGTATTTTCTCTGTTGCTGAGGAATGCACTTCTCAGGGATTACCAGATGGACTGCACTCTCACCTGAAATTTGTACACTCAAAGGTATATGCTCATACACTAAAGGATTTTTCTATTCTAATAAGGCCAATGTGCTTTGCTCAGTAGGGTCCACAGTGCTGTCCAAAAAAAATCCACTCCCCACAACTGGCAGGGATCCTGTGACTTGATGTATTTGCATATCAGTCCATGTGACCCCTTGCAACACCAGGACAAAGCAATACTCTGACTGAACATTGTGCTGTTTGTAAAACTTAGTGGCTACTTCTGGGTTAATGTTTCTAATGGATTTGCTTTGCACGGGTACAGGGGAATAGGGTGGTGTCCAAGGCAGTACAGGATATCCCAGATGAGCCCCCATAATTAGCGCACCTGCAGGTGTAGCTGAAGTGATATGGATTCCTTCCTACCGGACTCTGGTGACACCCCTATAGACCCAACACACCAAGGTGGCAAGAGGGACCGATTTTAGTCTAGGTGACACATCTAGTTTAAAAAGGCAATAGCACAACCACAAACAAGTTATTTCAGCAGTGCACCAGTTAGCAATAAAGCAAGGTGAGATATGCATGCAATAAAAACATACATTCACCCTCTTCCCCCGAAGTCAACAGAAGAACGTCTTGACATTCAAACATGCACAAAGAAGGCAATATCAATGAGCAGTAAAGCTTTATAATGTAGCAATACAAACATGGGAAAAAATGCAATGTCATTAAGCAATAAAAGAGTCATAATATAGCAATACAGATATGAGAAAATGCAATGTCATTGAGCAGCAAAATTCTTGAAAACAGCAGTACTAACATGAGCAAAATGCAGTGTCATTGATCAAAAAATATAAAATGATGGCCAGAGCCTCTCACCACTCCGTCAAGAATATCCTAGTGACCAGGCACCGTGGTTCCTCTGATGAGAAAAGTAGAAAATCACCCACCAGAACTCTGGTAATCATCTATGGCTTCTCGGTACTAGGCCCAAGGGAACTCCTTTTCTTGCTGAATCATAGCAGGTGTGGAACTACTGGTTTCAGACTTTTCTCCTGATTCCACAAAATACAATCATCCAAGATTTCAGCCAGAGACAGACACAATCTGCTACTTCACTTCTCTGTCCCAAAGCACTAGAAAAGAAACTTTCCTTGGTACCTAAAATAAGCCAACCAGACTGAAAAAATGAAAAACAATAAAAATAACAGTCTGACTACGCACGACTAATTCCCCATAAAATTTACTGAGTGCTTTTTGTCTAATTGAAATTACTTCATCAAAATGACAAAACACACAGGAAATGAAACATTTAAAGAATATGCACCAATTCAAACAAAGACCGTGTTTTGCTAGAGCACTGTTCCTGTCATTTTTCCTTATAGCATACATGTGTTGGTATATTCTGTCTCTAAGCCTTTTTTCAGTCTTACCCACATAATAAGGTGAACATGAGATACATGTCACAATATACACCACAGCAGTGCTATCACAATTAATCTTGTTTGTCCAAATTTTCAATAAGTTTCTTTTTTATGTGTTAGAGAAGGTTCAACATCAGGATGGCAGGGGGGATAGGCAAAATAATTTACTCAAAGCAGAACTATTTTGGCAACTGGAATTAGCTGTGATACACCACCAGGGTTAAATGATTATGTGTCCATCTACAACCCTTTTTCCCATTTTTACACATGAAGTCAGGGTGTCACTTCTACAGTTTCAATCATCTAGGTTTACACTGCTGAGTGGCTAGCCCTGCCGTGGTAATTCTTCCGCATGACAAACTTGCATGCACACTCACACCTATGGTCAATTTAGAGTGTTAAATCCACTTACTGCATGTCTGTGGAATGTGGGAGGAAATCAAAGCACGTGGAAAAAAATTGCAAACACGTGGGGGACATGCAGACTCCGCACAGAAGGCACCTCAGCAGAGGATCGAACCAGGGAACTGCTGTGAGACAACAACACTATCCGTTGCTTCACTGTGCTTCCCTTATGTGTCCATTAACTGCATTTTGAAAGAGAAATACAGTAGAGTAAAATAATATTGATTGGTGGTTTTGGATCACACGACTTGGTGTATATTCTTTAAGTGTTTCACTTCCTGACTGTTTTGTCATTCTGATAAAGTCTTTTAAATTAGATGAAAACACTCTACAAATTTTAGGATGAATTAGTCTTGCATGGTCAGACTATTATTTTTATTATATCTATATATCTATATCTATATCTATCTATCTATCTACATATATATATATACACACACACACACACACACACACACACACACACACACACACACACACACACACACACACACACATATATATATATATATACACACACACACACACACACACACACACACACACACACATATATATATATATATATATATATATATATATATATATAATATATATACATACATATGTGTGTGTGTGTGTGTGTGTGTGTATGCAGGAGAGGCCTAACTCAACAACCAGTCTGCTATGTTGTATTGCAGATAGAAGATGAAAGGCTGAAGCTATTTAGCCAGACCAATGTGTGTCTGTGGTCAGAGATGCATTTTGATATCTGAGAATACAGTACATATACAGAGTAAACATGCTGGTGAGACATATTAAATCACAGCTAACAGGTAAAGGAAAGACAATATCATAATAAGTTGTGAAATGTCCAGCAAACCAATAATAATGACACATATATGGGTTGTGTACTGCTGCAGTGATACTACTGGTAAAAAAAATGTACTTGAAATATTTTTCACGATGGGGGGTTGGAATTGAACCCACTGATGTTCTCATCAAGTGAAAACAAAGACATTTAATAAGAAGCTTCACTTGTCCACCTATACAGGAGGATGCATGTAGAAACACTTCTAACATTGCATAGTGATACTAATTAATTTGATCTATTCCAGTAGTGACAGATGTGGCACCAGTGTATGAAAGCTATAAATTATTTTTTATTGCCTACTACTGCTACTATTAAAAGCCAGACATTTTACTACAGTATATATATTCACCCTGGCACTCACTTAGGAGCTGCAATCCTGTGCATTTGCCTATTCCTTTTGATCTCTTCAGGGGTTGGAGACATAAACATAGCATAATGTAAAATTTGTGGAAGGCACTCAGTGCAGGTTATCTGAGCAGATAAAAGAAGTTATACTTACAGTGTGGAGGTGGTGACTGCACTTTAACTTCTTTCTTCCACTGGCTAAAGAGGTCATGATTGTGACACCTCATGCCACTGTAATGGTGATGGCACTGATCTCTCTTGTGTGGAATGTCAGTTGCACTGGTGACAGCTTCCTCCAAACTATTCCCAGCTTCAAATCTTATACTGTGACTCAGTATAGCCTTCATGCAGGAAGCTCCAGCTCTACTCCTTATGGAGGATGTCCAGAAAATCTGGGACTCCTCCTCATACCACCTCTGTGTTCTAAAAAGAGCACTATCCTTCCTTTTACAGCTATAATATCTCACTTCATTTACTTGACAGATGCCAAACACAGAAAATGTATGTACTATATTATTATGTTTTCAAATGCACTTTAAGGGTATTTGTCACTCTCCCAGTCCTGTGTATGCCTTTCAGAATACATATTTTACAGTGACTCCATTTGAAGATGGCTAAATATGGGGTGACATTTCTCTCAGTCCTAAAATAATTGGCTGTGTGTACATGGCATTGTGTAGAAATCATCACAATATTTACTAGGTTTGCTCATCATGCAAACTGTATGATTCATAAACAGTAATGAGATGAGCCCTAATTAGCATTTTCATCATGTCCAGAGGGGTGAATCTACATGACACAAGTGTGATGAAAAGCACAGAGTGTTATAACGCTATAAAAAATTATGTAATCAGTCTGAATCCTATTAAGGGTGCTTTTAAATAAATATTCTTTCTCAGCAAGATCTTTGCTTAAATAAGGTAACTGCTACTTTTTACACATCTGTTTATTTATTTTTAAACAAGAAATATATTTATTAAATTACCACTTATGACAAAGGCCATCATACATATAAATAAATCAAAACAAACCATATTGACATAATCTTGGTTGCAGGCATTATACATCACAAATCATATTGACATAATTTTAGTTGCAGACATTATGTATCACTTATAATTTATCAAATCATTGTCAGTCAAAAATTACATAGGTTATTCAAATCCTGCCTTCTTTTAAACCTCATTCCTCCCTTGTATGTATTGTTCCTATAGTTCCCATTTTTTTCCTATGTAACTTGCTCCTACCTTTTCTAAAGATACCAGTTCCAGTTGTTTTATCTCTGTTACTATATTCACTACTAACAGTACAGTTGGTTTACACTTTGACTTATATTTTCTAGTAATTGCTTTTTTTTTGGCAGCCACCATAATTAGACTCAACAAGGCCTTACTATGTCTACACAATTCCTATTCTGTATCATACCACAGAAAAATAATTTTCTTAGATACCCCTACCTTAATTTGCTCACCCAGTATCTCTGATAGAGTAGTTTCCAGGGAATCTTTAAAGTCTGCCAACTCATTACACTCTCGGAAAATATGTTCCCTATTACCTCTTTCTTCCCCATCACACCTCCAGTGTCTACCTGAGGAAAAATTATTTGGAGTCTACTTGGGGTATAACAATGCCTACGTACAGATTTCCAAGCAAAAATCCTAAATCTTCTAGATTTTTTTTTTTTTAAATTTGGAAGGCATACATATATCCCCCATTGTTTCTTTGTGAATTGTTTATCCAATCGCTCTTCCCAATCCTTTCTAACCTGAACTGATTGATTCTTATACTTCATGCAATATTTTATATGCTGTACTAATTATTCCTTTTTAAATAGCAGCTTCTGTTCTAGATTCTACTAAACACTCTATTGGTGCTGGTCTTTAATTTAGGACCCCCTATTTCTTTATCCATTCCTATAATCTGATATTAATCCTTGATAGGGAAGACAATCTCTGAATAAATTCGTCTGAATAAATTCTTGGTGTCTTCCCATTCTATTACCTTTCCCACTCCCAATACCTTGGATCCTTTGTCACTTTTCTCCAATAAATTTTAGCCCTCCCCTTGCTTATTTTCTGTATCCATAATTGCAGTCATCCCTATCAGCAGAATTTCCTTTCTTCACTCCCATGTTGGCTTAGTTCTTAGAATACTTTTTGCTACTTTATGAATATAATATTCTGTATGATTATTGTTATTCTCTTTAAAAGATCTGCATCCAAAATTCCAGTTTCTCCTTGTTTATTGAACTTCCCGCCTGTTTCATCATCATCCCTTTCCACTTTGAATTATAGGTTTCTGCTTGTGCTGTGTATAGGAGCCTTAACTGTGTAGTTCTGAAATACCCCTTCAAATCCGGTAATCCCAAACCGCCTTGTTCTTTTGGAAGAATCAGCTTATCCCTCTTGACTTTTGCCGTCTTCCCCTCCCAGATAAAATTCTTCAACTCTTTATTAATTGCTATCCACAACTTTTCCTCTGGTTGATAAAAAATGCTTGGCCTATGTATAAGACTAAAGGGACTAAAAACATTTTAACTGATTGTATCTTACTATCCATATCCATATAACAAAGTTTCCAATTTCTCAGTTTTTGTATTATCTTTTGTTTAGTCCCTACCCACATATCCTTAGCTGCCACACCAGAATAATTTTTAATCCATACTCCTAAGTACTTAATTTTATCATGTCCCCATAAATATGGATATTGCTGAACCAATTTGTATGTGGGTACATAATTCACCACTATTGCCTTTGTTTTAGGTTCAATAATTTTGTATCCCAAAAAGATTTGAAAATGTCTCAAAATGTTCCACCACACTGAAATGTCCTTTTCTGGTTTTATCAGGTATAAAATAATATCATCTGCAAATAGAGCCAGTTTTTCTTGACAACCATACCAATTATAACCTTCAATTTCTGAGTCCCTTATTTTCTTTGCCAGTGGTTCTAAATATAATGCAAATAACAAAGGGGAAAGAGGACACCCCTGTCTGGTTCTTCTACTCAAGCAGAAATGATCAGAGAGGAACCCACCCACTTTAATTTTCACCCCTAATTCCTCATATATCCTTCTAATCAACCTTATAATTTTTTTCAGGAAATGCACACTCACCTCACCCGTGCCCTAACCCTAACTCACCTAACCCTAACCTACACACAATCGCACACTTACCTGAACCTGACCCATAATGCTCCAACATATCGAACACTTAAAACAGTGAAGCCACAGCAACAGCCCACCAAATTCTTTCCCTGGGAAAGAATTCAGTGTCCTGCACCTTCGCTGCTTTCAACGTTCGACAAAACTGGTTTGATATTATAACATTCGAACTTTATAAAATTCGATGTTATAATATAGACCTGCCACCAACCACCCATCCATTACTGTACTTGGGCCGAAACACTCAGCAATTTTAGTGCTGTGGTTGGTCAGGAACAAAACTATGACATTGACCTCCAGAGGACAACAAATATGATCAGTGATCTGTGCTGCCATTCACACAGCAGAAGCTCTGGCATGGAAATAGATTTACAGGTGGTGGGCCATCAACGAAACCACCTGTATTAAGAAAGATGAGTTCCTGGCCTCAGTTTAAGGCAGTTCCACCTCCACAGAGTCCCACAGTGCTGTGTTACATGTTGGGGGCAGAGCCGGACAAGCCTGAGAGAGTTTCCACTGCAGATACCTCTTGTATGTAGTCACAGTTCATTGCATCAAGAGCTGAAAGTCCTCCTTTCTTGATGCGGACTATAAACTTAATTAAATCTGTCTTCCTTATGGTATACAGGTACACTGGGGATCCAACAAGCACATCTATCTGCACAAGGTATGGTCTGGGGTATTAGTTTTTCTCATGTTTATAGTTGTACAGACATCAGTCAAATGTGTACTTGTTGTTGTGCTGGGTCATACTTACACTGGATATTTGTTGTTTTGCTGTATTCACAGGTGAGTCTTTGTCAGGTACCATCACTGTAGGACTGCCTCCATCTGATGTTGGAAGATCTGTAGCCTCTGATAATTATGGCAGGGATGAGCTGCTACAGACAAGGGGAGCGCAGTGTGCATTTGGTACAGGGAGTGTGAAACCACAGCATTCCCTACACAAACAGTGGATGCAGTGTCTCTGCTTGTGGATATCCAGGATACACAAACATCTGAGAGAGGGTGGTCCCATACAAAGATGTTAGCCCCAGTACAAGGATGTTAGCTCCTAACATTCATGGGCAGAGAGGTTTACACTGGAGAGTTGGTAATGGTGCTCCTTGGTGATATGTTTACCACCCTCTCCCTGAGATTGGTGTGTCAGTAGTCAAAACCCACCATATGTGCAGGGCCATCATGCAAGTGCAGGCTAGTTCCACCATTGCCATGGCACAGATAAGGAAGGTGATCCAAGCTCTGCATACTGACTTACAGGAGTGCATGTCCCACATGTGTAATTCCTTTGATACTTTGAATCCCACATTGGACAGTGCAATATCTTCACTGGATCATCTGGCAGGGATGAGGGGTTATCCTCACAGCCAGCCATCTGTTACATCCACATATGTTAGCCAACATGGTCTTGGATGAACAAGATCCCAATGTCTGCAGTGCTTACAGTTGCATAACAAAATTGATTGTGGAGGTATCTGCACCCAGGAAAGGCTGTCTCCATGGTTGTGGCCATCATCATGCTGGCACATCTCCTAGCAGTTATCAGTTGAGGTCTCAAAGCATACCATCATCTAGCCCTAGGTCATGGTAGGGCCAATGAAACTCCTGGCAGAGCCATCTGTCATGGGTGGAGATGTACATGGAAAGCTAAACCTTCTGTCATGCGTGCCTTGTCCGATGGGCTAAGATGCAGTGTTGCACCAAATGCACATGTCCACAGCTCTCAGCACATCACACACAATCATTGACCTTGGCCCTTCCTAACATTAACCCCCACTCTGGTTCTGACACTTCACACACAAGTACTTTTATCGTTTGCCACACCTTAGCACTCACACTTAGACATTTCCCTGTGAAAGACATGCACTTCTGTATCCCTTGCCCAACTGTACAAATCATGATACCTGCGTCCTACCTTTTATACATTGTTACTTGGGTTGCCTATTTCTGATGCAGAAAGGGGCAGCCTATGCATAGGTAAGCACAGCCTGATGTTTTTGCATGTATCATTTTTGCTGTAGTGTATCTGCTTAACTTCTGTATGGTTATATTATAAAGCTATGTGCAATCTACTGCCTCTCTGTTAGTGCCACAACATAGTGTGCCCACTGCTGCTAGTACCACAACATAGCGTTCCCACCACTGCTAGTGCTACAACATACTGCACCCACCAATGTCTGACAGGTTATCCCCTGTTACTTCTCCTCCTCTGACTCCTTATCCTTCTCGGTTTTCATTAACGCCTGTGCTGAGAAATGCTGGCCCTGCAAGAGCCCACCATACTGTAACTGCTTCCTAAGTATAATATTGTGTAAAACTGCACACATGGTCAGCATTTTGGCACACTGCCTTCAGCATCCCAATCGCAAACATATGCTCTATAATGTTACTGGTTTGTGATAGTGCATGTTTGTACTTGTGGTCAGTTTGATTCAGTGGATTTTTTTTATATTTATCATGATCCTGGGTTCAAGGGTATAGCTGGCATCACCAACAAGACGCATTTGTAAGAACTGACCCGTCAAAAACTGATCATAGAGGTCACATGTGTGCCATATGTGGGTTTTTATGAAAGCATTTTGGGAGGCCACCACACACATTGTAGATGATAACCCTGTGCATTACATACCACCTGACAGTTGGAGTGATGCCCTTTACAGTTCACATATCTCCTTCCCAGGTCACCAGGTGAGGCTTTTATTTCAATGTGGGTACAGTCTAAGGCCTCCAGTACCTTAGGGAAGTGGACTATATTATAGAACTTCATCATGGCATTGACTCTTTCCTCTAAAGTACGGGGGAAGCACACATGCACCCCACATGTTGAAGCATGGCATAGAGAAACTGACTGAGTATTCTGGTGGCAGATGCCTGAGATACCCCTGCCGTGTTCCCAATAGGTTGCTGAAAGGTCCCTGTAGCTAATATATATATAACTACACTTACCTTGGTATCCATTGGGAGAGATACTTCATGACTTCCATTGGGCTGCAAATGAGAACAACCCATTTCCTTGATTTGTTGCATATTATACTTGTCCACATGGTACCAGTTCACTATGCCAGTACTGTAGTGGGCATGAACTGTTAAGCATGATCAGATAACACTGCACCTCCAGGGGCAATGCTGTATACTGTCATGCAAAATGACTACAATGAGAACCTCCTGCAGAGACACATTTACTTATCTGCAGCAACCCCCAAGCAAATATGGATGATATATGTCAACTAAAAATGGGGATAAGGTCAAGTTCAAATCTAAATCAAATGCAGCATTACTGGGTGGCATTTAGACATTTCTGAATTGCTCCACCATCATGTTTTGCCTCAGAGTCATTTGGAGAACTTCATTATGCAGTCATTAGCATATAACCTGGCCAGCCACATAATCTGGTCTAGCCACATCTTGTAACTAGGTTTTCTGAGTCTCAAACACCATGCTTGTGGCCACTCATCTTGCAAATTTGCTTAGTGTGATATAGCAAAGTTTTCTGAATCCGGTCCTGTGTTACCTAGAAAACAAAAACCCCCTCTCATATGGGACCAAGATGTTAAATACTACAGAACGTAACTTAGTGCTTTTGTCTCCATAATAAGTAAGAAGACTTGTTGTAGAATCGTAACATTCGGACATCTTATTTACTGTAGACGTCTAAGTGCAAAATGAAGGTGTGTGTAGTCTTCTTACTCTCTCTCTTCTCAGTTCTGTTGTCTTTGGATGACCAGCTCTGCATTACTGTTGTAAGCTAGTAATGGACACTGCAAAATGTACATGTGCTTTTGAGATGTAGCTGAAAACTTGTATTAGAATGTGTATTTGCTGAAGTACGATGTGTGCTTGGTGTGGTTAATAAAGAATGAGCTTTAGAGTAGAGGGGGCTGCATGGTTGCCTACCATCTCTGTTAATGATCTGTATGTATATCCTAGCATTAGTGTGTTCCTCAGTCTACTGTCAGCAGTATTTATCCTAGTTTGGCAAATCGTCATCAAAGTGTACATAATAATTTCCTGATTGCTTTATACTAAACATGAGGGCTACATCTGCTGTCTATACTAGCTCACTTATCTCTTTCTCTTTTTTGCCTTTATTTTTCCTTTATTGTTCCTCTGTTATTAAAAATTCATTCAGTTGACTGCTAAGTTCCGGAGTGGAGACAAATTACTTTACTTTATGTGGGACAAATCACATTTTATTCACAAAAACTGCATTTGCATGTTATATAGTGCATTTTTTAAAATTTTCTTTCTTTCTGCAAAAATATCCTTTTCTACAGGTATCAGATCTGCTTATGAAGAAAATATATGATTTTATTGGTACAATGTGCAGAACCAACTAAGGACTGATATAAAAATATTAAAATGATCTAAGGCAAGCTAAGATCATGATGTTTACAATATTAGAAACTGTTGAACTACAGTGCTTCTTCATTTTGACAGAAAACATGAAACCCGTCTTTTAAACTTTAGATGCATCTATTTATTTATGTTTTGTTAACCAGGTTAGTCCACTATCATCATCATCATCATCAGCCCCCTTTTTTCCCATTTTTCTACATGGGGGTTGGGGTATCATGTTAACTGTCGTCAACTCTCTCAATTCAGTGTCACACTCTTGCCTTCTTCAACACTCATGCCTGACTATCACAGCTCTTCTTTCACACAATCCATCCACCTCTTTGCTGGACGTTCTTGTTTCCTCTTACCTTCTTCTTGTCTGTCCCAAATCTTCCTCACCAGATTGTCTTCTGCTTTTCTACACATGCCCAAAC
Source organism: Protopterus annectens (assembly GCF_019279795.1). NCBI lineage: Eukaryota > Metazoa > Chordata > Ceratodontiformes > Protopteridae > Protopterus > Protopterus annectens. The sequence continues at coordinate 1,171,416,177 of NC_056725.1, read as the reverse complement.
CATCGTAATCTGTTCTCTTTGATCTTTTCTGCAATTGGAGCTACTTTGGCTTCTGCTCTTATGTCCTCATTTCTTTGCCTGTCCCAGAGTGTGCATCGTACAACCTTTCTCAGGGACTTCATTTCCATCACCTCCAGCTTCTTCAACTGATCTGCCTTTACTGCCCAGGTTTCTGTACCATACAGTAGCACTGGTCACACCACTGTCTTGTACACCTTACTTTTCAGCTTCTTTGGCATTCTTTTGTCACAGACTACACCTGATACTCTATGCCAGTTGGCTGCAGCCCTTCTGATTCTAGCTTTGACCTTTTCTTTCAGACTTCCCTTTTCCTCAACCACCCCTCCCAGATACTTGAAGCTGTTTACCTGTTCCACAACATTCCTTTCTATCTCTATTCTCAGCTTCTTCTGATTTCCCCTATTTGCTGCGATTACCACCATCTTATCTGTGCTTAGTTTCATCCCATGTGCCTTCATTTTTGCATTCCATTCTCCTATCCTTTGCTGAAGTTCTAGATCAGAGTCTGCCTGTAATGACACATTGCCTGCATACAGCAGCTTTGTTGATCTGTCCCCTCCAACCTGTTTGCTAATGTAGCCCATCACCAGTATGAATGACAGTGGGCTCAGAGCTGAACCCTGGTGTACACCCATTCCCACTGGGAAGCCCTCTGTGAGGCCGAACACTGTTTGTACTTGAATCATTGGCTCCTTGTACATAGCCTGCACTAATTCTACCAAAGTTTCTGGGACTTCAAACCATTGCAGTACTGCCCAGATCAGCTTTCTTGGGACCTTGACATATGCTTTCTCCAAGTCTAGGAATGCCCAGTTGGACTCTCTCCTCATCTCTATCTTCTTCTCAAGTATCTGTCTCAATGCAAACATCGGGTCAATTGTGCTGCATGCTGATCTGAATCCAAACTGCTCATCTCCCATCTTATATTCAACTACTCTGTGTATCCGTTTATCAATCACCCTCTCCAGAACTTTCACGCAATGTGATAGGAGTTTGATGCCTCTGTACTGCCCACAGTTGTGGATGTCCCCTTTGCTCTTGTACACTGGCATGAGTATGCTTATTCTCTAGTCATCCAGGATATGCCTTTCTCTCCACACTGCTATTAGTACCCTCAGGAGCTATTTCTCCCCTATCTCACCCAGCATCTTTATCATATCTGCTGTGACCTCATCTGAGCCTGCTGCTTTCCCTGACTTCATCTTCCTTAGTGCTGTTCTTACTTCTTCTAGCGTGGGCTCCTCTTCTTTTTTGTTTTAGCCGGTTTCTGGGCCAGTACAGCTTTTGTGGGGTTTTCTTTATTCAGAAGCTGCTGGAAATACTCCTTCCATCTGCCTTTGATGCCCTCTGCTGGTGAGCAGGTTGTTGCTGGCATCCCTTATGAAGGGTGTCTGACTATCTTCTTTATCTTTCTGTCTTTGTCTTGCAACCTGATATAGTTTCTTTGTGCCCCATACTGAGTCACTTTCCAGAAGTTGGTAGAGTGCCTCTGATGCCCTATTCTGTGCTACTGCAACTTCTTTCTTAGCTTCTTTGTTAGCCAACCAATATTCCTTCCTGGCCTGGTCAGTCTTTTCTATCTACCACTTCTTCCTGCACTCCTTCTTTCTTTTGATGACTTCCTGGACTTCTGCATTCCACCACCAGCTTTTCTTATGTACTTTATTTCCATACCTGGCTCGGCCGCATATCTTTTCTGTAGTCCTAACACATGCTGTTTTTAGGCGCTACCATTCTTCTTCAACTCCACCTATTTCCTCCTTTTCATGGGGTGCTAAAGGCCTGAGTAATTCCTTGAATCATTGTACTTTCTCCCCAGTCAACTTCCAGGTCTTTAGCCTCGTCTCTGTTGACCTTAGAGCCTTCTCTGACCACTGCTTGCAGCTGATTGTGGCAACTAGTGGTTTATGCTGTGGGCCATCTGTTTCACTGGGGATGACTTTGCAATCATGGATTCTACCCCAGTGCCTTTTCCTTACTATGAGGAAGTCTACCTGAGTTGCATGTTGACTACTCTTGTATGTGATCTTGTGACTGTGGACCCAGGCAGTCCTCATATCCTGTTCTGAATGTCCCGATATGTGCATTCAAGTCACCCATTATCAACACCAATTCATGTTGCCCTGCTTTATCTAGTAGGTCCTGCAACTGCTGTCTGAATGCAGTCTTTTGCTCACTATCACAACCCTCCTTTGGGTTATAGGCTGAGATTATGAATAGTGCCCTATCATTACACTGGAGTCTGACTGCCATGAGTCTGTCATTAATTCTGATGATATCCCTTACTGCCTTCTGAAGCCTCTCTCTCACTACAATTCCTACACCATTTCTAGCCTGCCCTCCACCTGAGTAGTAGAATCTGGAACCCAAGCCAAGTGGCTTTGCTGCACTGCCCTTCCATCTCATTTCTTGGATACCTAGGATGTCCAGCCTCCTCCATAGCATCATGTCATCCACTTGCAATCTGCATCCAGTCATTGAACTTACATTAAGCGTAGGAATTCTCAGTTCATGGTTGGCAGGTTGGTTGGTTTTACGTCCAGCTTTCGCTCAACACAGCTATCCCAGGTAACCCAGGCTGGGCAACTAGATGCCAGCCAGCCAGTAGCTTATTGACCCAGAGCTGCTGGGCTTTATGGCAGGCACACACTGGTCAATAGTGGCACATATACCCCTCCCACCATTAGCAAGGGTCCCTGGCGTGGGTCAGGGTAGACTGGGTCCTCAACCCACCGGTAACTATCCATGCCCATTTTTGGAGACATTAGTCAACATGACTGAATCACCTAGAGCCATATTTTACACCGTTGAGTGGCTAACCCTGCCATGGCACGCAGTCTGTGATCTGTGCTCTCCTATCTTGAGGATACTGTGTCCCACATTAGATGCCCAAAGTGGTTGGTCTGTACAACTCTCCCCTTTAGGGCACTATGTAGAGTCTGTGCTTCTGTCCACAGCTCCATTCATTGGTGAGTTTGAGATGGAAACACTCAGCATGTTTTTCAGACATGGGAGATACCCCACGGAGACACAGGGAGAACATGCAAACTCCAAACAGGCATTGGTCAGAGGTCAGGATCAAACCTTACACCTTGTGCATGGTAGGCAAAGATCTTAACCACTAAGCCATCTGGTCTTAGATGTTAGTCTGGTTAGTCAGGTTAGCCCACTATGTCTATGGTCAACTTTTCAGAGGAAACCCAAGATTATATTTATACTGACTAACAGAAATTTGGCCAGGCCATTGGAGAAATTCCCCTACTGTTTTCACATACCAGATGGCACCAGAGGGCCAATCCTAGGGCTGAAAGTTGGAGTTCAGAAAGAAGGAAGAAACACTGTTTAAAACCTCTGCTGCTGTCATGGAGTTTTCTCAGTCTAATTTTGTTGATTCTGTGGTAATTCTTACCCGGTCTGATGGAGGTAAATATAGAGTAATCAGGGTATGATTATGCTGTATCCTGGGCTGATACTATTGATAATTGTGACTTTTCTCCTACTAGGACTGATGCTGAGCTTTTACATGTTTCTGGTAGTGCTATTTTGCAGGACAGAACTGTTTGGTCCATTTCCTAATTTGGTTCCTATAGCTGCTACTACTGCATTTCAACCTATACAGAGGGAACTGACTCATAGTTCTTCTGTAGATATTCTTGCTACCAGAGAGAACTTTGTGACATCTCAAATTCAGAAGAAATGCAGACCATCAGTTTGCTTTTGACGTTATTATGTTTGGGACAGTTTAATTTCTTCATTAGGATTTAAATCCAGTGATATTTGTTCCTTTATTCACTTGGGTATGGAGAATTTTTTTCAGTACTACTTTTGTTGGACAACTTTACTACGCTAGCAATTGTAGGAAAAACTGATATTTACTTTTGGAATGATATGTTTATTTGTGAAGTTTCTCAGCTTAAAAAAAAAGTTACTGTACAACTGGGAACTAATGATATTTCTGACAAGGACATGAAGACTTTTTTGTTCCCCATGTCACAGAGTTGATTCTCTTAACAAAGAAACAGACAATAGAAGTTTATGGACTGGAGCCTAGGAGTGTGTTGTTTTGAAATGTGAATGCAATCCACTTGTTCATCTCCTAAGCGCTATTCTTTTGTAGGGTAAAAGTGGTATTGGAAAATATATCGGCTAGCGTAAAATGTACTTTTTAGTGGTTGTTCTGATCATTTAATTAATTGCCATAAATAATGCTATGAGAAAGTGGGGGAAATAAGCCATGCTGTTAAAAATTACACTTTGCTTTGTACTAAATTTAGGAAAAAGGACATTATTTTTGGTTGCTCTTTGTTGCGGGAGTCTGTTGAAACTTCTGGTGACTCTGGTATTGTTGGCCAGGATACTATTCAACCAACTGCTGCTGCTGCTGCTGCTGCTGGGAAGGGAAGATTTCACTGTTCCTCCAGCAGTTGTGCCTCTGGAGTATTATGTTACTATGTTTGTGGTGCACTGCAAACAAATATCATTGACTTGTTTCTCCGAGTAACTTCTGATGTTCATCATATTGATCACGTCTGCAGTGTCCTTAGATATATGGGTTATATCCTGCATTGTATAAAACAGCCAGCCAGCTTCCAAAGTTTCAGGGCACCTTCCACAGGCCCAAACTGTCAGTCAGCTCAAGCTAACAAAAAAGACAGGTTTGGACAGCAATTCCTTCCTGCTGCAGAAGAGTATGCTCTGATGCTTTCGAGGATCAATGGTTGGCTTGTCATGTTCCTTTGCTGGGAAGTTAAATTCCTTTGGGAAGGGGATTCTGTTTAAAAAAATAATATTTATTTTATAAAACTTTCATATTCAGGAAAGGTATTTTAAAGTAAGTTTGTGTTTTAATGGACTGTTGTGAGACTGTTTTGTACTTTTAAACGAGCACTCTTTTTTTCTTGTGAGTTTTAATTGTTTAAAGTAATTGACAACCATTTCGTCTGTGAATAAATTGTGTTTATTTTGCTTTTAGAGGCTGGCAGCATGTTTTAAGGGGCTTTTTACTGTGTTTATATGTGAAAAAGAGACTTTTAAAGACTTTTAAGTTTTACTGGATTTTGCTGCTTGTTTTCTCTGAAAATGACATGGCTTGACCATGGAAAAAACTATTGGTTCCATGATCAGTCTTCTTCTAGTCACAAAAGAAAAAGTTAAGCAAAAAGCCTTCACCTTCACAGGAGGCTAGCAATTTGCCTCAGTCACAGGTAGGTGACTCTGCTGTGGCTATTAGTTGTACCTCAGACCATTCATTTTTAACCCCAGATCCCTCTGGTGTAGCAGCTTAGTCACATCCTCTGCATCTATTGGGGGTCCCTCAGTAGGCAAGGGAGAACCACTCTTGTGAGTCTTGGGAGAGGGTACAGAGAAGGTTTCCCTCCCTGTTTTTTCAGAATGTTGTGCCCATCCCTGGGGAAGCTGCCGCCACCATTAATAACATTATTGGCTCCATTCTTCTGGTCAAAAAGAAACAAAAAACTAAACATGTATCTACTCCTCCTCAAATTTTCTTAGAGGGGTGTAGTTTTCTGAGTCTGGCTCAGGGTTTTACTCAGGCTATTGATCCTTCTTATAAAGTAGTTTCTGGTAAAAGAAAGAGGGAGACCTCTTCTTCTGAAAAGATTTAAGATTCTGACTCTTGACAGGAAGATGAAAGGACAGATATAGGATTTTCTCATCAGATTGCTGATTCAGACTCTGAGGAGAGCTCAGTTTCTGAATCTCCCTATGGGGGTTTTCTTTCTCTGAGACTCTTACAGAAAGAGTTTCCAGAACATTCACCCATTCCTCCAGGACTGTCAGCTTTGGAGGATGTGTGTGTTACTTCCTGCAATTTTTCTCCTAGTCAGCCAGCTGCCCCTAAAAAGGCAGAGAGGATGTATAGAGTTTCTGAATCATTTTATTCACTTGTCTCAAACCTTACTCAGCAGCTATAGCTTTACTTAATCCTACTTCTGCTAAATATTTAGTCAATTCCAATCCTACTCATTCTAAGGATGGGAAGATTATTTATAAGTAATGGAAATATATATACTTATGCAACTTTAATTTTCAGTTTTTTAATTGTCAGGCTCATATGTTAAAGTTTGTTCTGATTAATTGTGAAAGCATGAGGAATGTTTTGTCTGCAGTTTCGACTTGTGAGGAAAAAATCTGCTTTAAACAATTTAGTTACTTCTGTTGCACAAGTCACTACTCATTGTTTACAATGTGTGTATGACTCAGCTGATACCATATCACTCAACCTCTTACAGCAAGAAATCTGGACAAAGCCATATATAAAAGAGGGACAAATAGGGACAATTTGGAAATATTGCTCTTACAGACTTAGAAAGTTGATAGAATAACAGGTTTTGAATTAGCATGAATTTTTTGAAGGGTATGAAGTCTGAAACTCAAATGTCTGTCACTATTTTCTAACTTCAGTCTTTAATGATGTGCCACTAATTTGCCAGAAAATCACAATTTTATGAAAAAAAGACCAAAGATATGAGGTGAAAATCTGGACATTCTCCGAAAATCTGTACAGTCGAGAGGTATGGCTGATACCTATTCCTGGGCTGCGGCCACTGTTACAGTTTTGAGGAGTTTTGCTTGACTGCATTCTCAGAACATCTGAGATCATGTTAAAATGAAATTTTAAATTCTCCTTTGGATAGAGATTTAATTTTTGACCCCTCTGCTGCAGAGCTGATCAAAAATGTGATGAAAGGGATTGGGTGATACAGATAATCTCTAAGATTTTTCAGTCCTCCTTTTCCAAATTTTCTAAGGTATTCTGTAACCCTTCATTGAATTTTGGCAAAGAGCAAAAGAAACAGTCTTAGCAAAATGCAGGCAAACAGACATTTAAGAAGATATGTCAAGGGGGGATTCCCCAAAAAATTCTGGAATGTCTGAAAACCAAGGATAGTTGTTCAAGTCATAATGATTATTTAAGGGACCTTGTACCCCCTTGACACCCTGACAGCCTTATTTCCCTTCCAGAAAGTCAGAACCTCCACTTTTTTTCTTTGGCAACAGATATTTTCAAACAAATGTGTTCTGAAAATCATTCATCGAGGCTACAGATGGCAGTCGAAGGAAATTTCTCTTTCCAGAGGTAATCCCTCATCCACCAGGCCAGACTCTTTTATTTCCACCTGTCATTCATAACATGCTGAACAAGGGTGTGATTGAACCATTTCCTCCTTCCCAGTTGGGGAAAGGTTTTGATTCAAGAGTGTTTTTAGTGCCAAAGAATGAAAATGCTTGGAAACCAGATCTGGATCTTTCTCCCTTAAACCTGTTTGTGATAGTATGCAAAGTCAAAATGATATTACTTCACAACCTATTACCTCTTTTTCATCATTCAGGTTTCCTGGTAAAAATTATATTTAAAATATATTTATCACCATATCCCTATTCATCCAGAGTTTGGGTGTTTATTTAAGTTTTTGTTTGTCTGGATCAGATTGTCAGTTCTTTGCCTTAGCCTTTGGACTATCCTCTGCATCAAGAGTGTTCACAAAATGTCTAGCTCCAATTATAGCTTATTGCAGGCAACAGGGTATCCACATTTTTCCATATTTAGGTGATGGTTTATCTTTGCCGAGTCTTTTTCAAAGTGTCAGGAATCTCTGACTTAGGTGAGAAATCTCTTACACAAGATTGGATTCCAAGAGAATATTCAAAAGTCTTTTTTTATTCCTTTACACAGGATTGTGTTCCTGGGGTGCCAGCTAGACACCTCAGTTCAAAGAGCTTTCTTCCACAGGTAACATAGATCTTTATCTACACCTTGTTCTAAGGTTTTCCTGTCAGACTCCAATCACTGCTGGGGAATACCTTAGGATTTTGGGTGTCATGGCATCTATGATTCTCATAATGTTTCTGGCAAGACTCCATATGTGAAAGAAACAATGGTATCTGAAGTCTATTTGGTCCGAACACCAACATCTTTTGACTTTTGAAATCCCAGTGCTGTTTTTTTTTCCAGATGAGAAATCACTTGGTGGAGACAGAAAACATCCTTAAATCCTGGTCTCCTGTTTTACCTCCCTGGTCCAGAGCAGTCAGTCACCTCACACATCTAGGACTTTGCATGGGGAGCAGTTTCAAGATGGATAAAAGTGCAAGGTGTGTGGGACACCAAGTACAGATGCAAGCATGTAACTATCAAGGAGATGCTTGCCCTTATCAAGGTACTCAACTGTCAGAATCATATTCAGTCCCCAGTACCTCTTCAAGTTGTTAAAGATAATGCCACAGTCACATGATACATCAGCAATCAAGGGAAATAGGTCATTCCTCCTCTGCAGAGTAGCCATGTTACCTTGGGATATAGTTTCATATTACAATCTCACTCTGCAGGCATCCTACATTCCATCAGAGCAAAACTGGGTGACAGACTCAATAATGGAAACTAGAGCAGAAGGTCTTCCAAAATTTGATCCATCTGTGGGGAGTTCCTCAAATATATATATTTGCCTTCTCTCGAAACAATCATCTGGCAAGATTCTGCTCCTGGATGCCATGCAAGATAGTCTGGAAGACAAGTGCATTTTCTTTTACTTGAACAGGAATGTTCCTGTATGCTTTTACAGCCTTTCCACTGACATCCAGGGTACTTCTGAAGATTCAGAAGGAATCCCTCAGGATCATTGTGGTGACCCCTTTCTGGCCCAGGCAACCATGGTTCTTCCTTCTTTTGGAAATAGGCAGGGGCAATACCACAACTTCCTCACAAACTGGATCTACTCACACAAGAACAGAGGTGCTTGATACACCCCGACCCCAATCAACTTCACTTGACTGCCTGGATAATATGGCAGTAATTCACTTTAGGCACCTGTTTAATAAGGATGTGCAGCAGGTAATAATGAAGGCAAGATAGCCTGCTACTAGAAAATCATATATTAGTAAATTAAAGAGGTTTTCTAGTTGGTGCAAACAACATAACCAGCACCCATTCAGGGGTAGTTGTTCTCTGGTTTTACAATACTTGTGTGAGCTACTATCCTATGGCCTTTCCTACTCCTTCATCAAAGTTCATTCATCAGCCATTTCAGTATGTCTGTCCATGGATACACCTCTTTCAAAGTATTCTCATGTTAAAATGTTTTTGAAAGGAATTTTGCTTAAGAGGTCTCCAAGAAAACCAGTGGCCCCTCCTTGGGATCTTAATTTTTTGTTAGAGAAACTAACACTTGGTCCAGCTGAACCAGGTAACCTGACTTGAGGTTCTTAACACGGAAAACAGTTTTACTAATTGCTCTGACCTCTGCAAGAAGGATATCTGAGTTGCAAGCTCTTATGGTGAGTCAACCCTGTCTCGTTTTCTACAGAGACAGGGTTTCTGTGAGAACGAATCCTTTTATGACTGAAGTGGTATCTGAGTTTACTTTATGTCAAACTATTCAAGTCCCTGTTTTCCTTCCTATACCTAAAAATGAAGGAGAAAGGAAACTCCTTGCCTTGGATGTCCACAGACAACTCACGTACCATCTTGACAGAAATTAATCTTTCAGATCTTTGGGTCAATTGTTAATTTCTTCTGATGGTAAGAAGGGATAACCTCTGTCAAAGCAAACTTATGTCCAAATGGTTGTCTAAGGCTATTACCTTTTGTTATACTCAACACAGCAAAAGTATTCCAGACAGGGTCATGGTCCACTTTATCAGGGCCTTGACTTCATGTGTGGCTTTTTGGAAAGTTTTGGATTCGAAAAGTATTTTAGAAGCTGCAGCTTGGTCCTGTGTACATGCATTTACAAATCACTAGAAGCTTGATTCCTACTCTAGGCCTAGATCAGGCTTTACTAGCACCACTCTCCAGGAGTTTCTTCCACCTACCAACTGTAGTAAGCCAGGGTAATCTACCCATATAGCTCAGTCTACTGCAACAATGATCAATATGATGAACACAGTACAGTTCTGTAAGTAAACTTCCCATAACAGTAGATGTCTGAATGATCACTGCTGCAGCAGCTGCTCCCTCCCTCCATCCCCCTTGTTTTTTCCTGTGTTGTTTATGTCAGGGTGTGGATGTTTGTTTTTTGTTATTCCTAGAATTGTCCTTTCAGGGCTCAGCCTATCTCTCAGTTGGAGTGAAAGCTCTGAAGGGATTGGTGCTCAAACCTGCCTTTTTAATCAGTTCAGCCCGAGCTGACTGATGGTTTTGGGTAAGTGGAAGGTGCCCTGAAGCTTTGGAAGCTGGCTGGCTGTTATATCCTATGTAGCCTATAACCAATTTAGCTAAGGTTACTGCAGCACTGATCATGTGAACATCTACTTTTATGGAAAGTTTACTTACACAGCTGTACTTTTTTCCCTTTTCACAGGTCTAATACACTGGTTCTCTAGAAGAAGATTATGCTACTGTTTTGGAAGGGGAGGGGGATGATGAGCAGGGCTGATGGGGTGGGAGGTGGTGACACTATAGAGTAGGATAAATTCAAACACTCTATTAATGGCAGAGTGAAAATTAGAAAGAGGAGGATGAAAACACTAAAGATGACAAAAAGATCAAATAATTTTTTGTTTTTCTCAACATCAGTAATATTAAAAGTGAAACATGGAAGCTGAAGTGGCATCACTCTCTTACTCATGACATTATTTGCTAATACTACAGTGCAGTGTTGGCCAAATTAATATAAATCTGTGTTTTTATTGTTTTTATTTTTGTTTTTATTGCTGTTTTGCCATATAACTCAATAAGAGTATATGAAATGACAAACAATATAATTTATGTTATATGAGAAAATGTTCTAATACAATGTTGTAATATATTGTGAATGACCCTTTGGCCATTATCAAGGATTTAACTTCTTGAGGCATAGAATGAACAAGTTTATGGTAATGTTCAGTCATAGAAGCATTTCGTGCCCAAGCTGAAATGAGTTCTTCAGTAAGTTGCTGCTTGTTTGTTATGGTCTGTTTCTTCATCTCTGACTTCAGACTAGCCTACAAGTTCTCTATTGGATTCATATATTTTTTGTTACCCGGTCATGGTAACACTTCAGTACCATGGACCTCAAGGGCACTAGTCACTTGCCAACCTTTGTGACATGGGGGCACCATCATACATGAAGATGACGTCCCCTGTCCTGGTAAATCCTTTTTCTTTGCCCAGTCACACAGCCGAGGGAGCAGATGTTGCTATAGTATGGTTCTGTACTATTCCTGCTTTATGTTTCCCTGAACAGTGTAGAGCTGGCCTGTTCCAAAGACGCTCATAACACTCCACACCATCACTCAAGTGAGGTTCTTGATGTGCTGAACTATACAACCATCCCTCATCTGCTCTCCAGATTGTCGTCTGACATATTGTACTTGCCGATCCAAACATTGTATTATGCTATCGTCACTGAAAAACAACCCGTTCCCAATCTTCTTCTCACCAGTTTTGAAACTCTTTCACATAGTGCAGTCTTTTTGCCTTCATTCGGATGGACAATTTCTGTTTCTTCGAAGGTCTGCAAGCTCAAGGCTCAGCATCAAGAAGACTCCATCGAACAGTTCTGGAACTCACTGTAACACTCTGTTGTTCCAGCATCCTCTGAAGCTGTCTACTGTATGCCTTGTGATTCTTTCGACTTTCTCTGATCAGATACGAATCATCCAGAGGAGTTCTGTACCTTCTGCGACCGCATCTGCCAATAAGTCTGGGCGACAACCCTTCATCGGTATTCAGTTTCTTCTGAATTCGGCTGACAGATGGCTGACTAATTCTGACCTTCTTGGCAATTTCTGATCCAGGAATAGCTTCTTTGGGCAGAATTTCAACTTTTGCGAGGTTTTGTGGTGTTAAGTCAGCCAATTTACCCATTTTAAGAGTATGGAGCCACGTCATTATGACGTCATTTCTCTTTAAGTAGGTAAGTAACATGCAGCAATTTCACGCTAAACAGCTTTTTCTTAAAGAATTAACAAACTGAAATGATTTTGTGAATTTCTGAAAAAGCCAGATGGAAAATCACTAGAGAAATTAAGAAATTTCCATTATTAAGAATCAGACTGGAGGCAGTTTGAACATGTGGAGTAGATCAGTGTTTTGTTCTTCCAGGCAGGACAAGTGCACCAGGCATTATTTATAAAAAAATAAAAATAAACAAATGTGGTTTAACATTAATAAAAGCAGTAGTGTTTCTAGCTTTGTTACATCTTTTCTGAATTCTGCAGACCAGTTAGTGATATTTGAGAGTGATTTGTATTAGTTAAATTCAAGGACTCTTGGGGAATTATTGGGTTCTAGGAAGTTGAACAAATATCTCTGGCTGGGGATTTTTGCAAAAGTCACACAAAATGTTTGTTTTCGAAAATGACAATGCATGATTTGCCTGGAAAGTGGCAACAATTGCAGGGATCTCTTACGCCTTCCATTTACTACACTGATCCTTGGAAAACAATCTCTGATCATATTAAGACTGTCATGTGCTGCAGACATTTATGGAAGTGTAAAGATTTTCTTTGTATGCTATTATTGAATAAATTGCCATTTAAAGGTTCAAAAAATTTCTTTGGAGATTATTATTAAATAAATTGCTGGTTAAAGGTACAATATTGTATAAATGGTGTCAACAGATATTATGTTCTGTTTTTAATACAGATGAAACTTCTGAACATGTTTTCCTATAATGTAAAAGGGTAATGCACTTTTGGAAAAATATACATTCGTTCAGCAAAAATGGGGTTTGACTATTTTAAACAATGGACATTATTCTATATAGAATGTATTGATTTTTTTTCTGCATTTGATGTTTTTGGAAAGCACACTGTAGGAAAAATTTTGTGTAATGTAAAATGTGATTTACCTTCTGTTCTAGTACAAATTAGATGGGTGTTGAGACATAAGTTGTTATAGGGTGGGCTGTTCTGGCATATATATATATATATATATATATATATATATATATATATATATATATATATATATATATATGTGTGTGTGTGTGTGTGTGTGTGTGTGTCTATGTGTGTGTGTGTGTGTGTGTGTGTGTGTGTGTGTGTGTGTGGGTGTATGTGTGTGTGTGGTTCTACTTGAGAATGAAAGAACACTTACCTGAATCTCTAAAGTCCGAAACGACATCATCAAAACCGCAATTTAATGAACACTCAGATAACTGGAAAGTTACTGTGGGAAAGGAACCACTTAGCCACCATGGTGATCTTTGTTCCTTTCCCCATGCTAGTTTGATCTTGGAGTTGGTATACTTATTTAGGGTGTGTGGGTGGTGCAGGCCCCCACATGGGTGGGTTTAATTTGCTTCAGTTTGATATTTTTGTGCTGCTGGACATGTGGTTATTTTCCCAGAGTTTCTAATCGGTGATCCAAGTGTTCATTCATTTGAGGTTTTGGCGAAGTCATCTCAACATTTAGTGATTCGGGTAAGTGGGTTTTTGTTCTTATGAAGTAGACCCATGTGTGTGTATGTGTGTGTGTGCGTGTGTGTGTGTGTGTGTGTGTGTGTGTGTGTGTGTGTGTGTGTGTGTGTATACACACACACACACACACATAAAACACCACTATTACAAGTGTTTTACAGCATAGCCCATTTCTCTGAAGTCTTGGGAAGTACAGACTGTACACACATTGCTATCAAGGCCCCACATGATCGGCAGGGACAGAGGTACATTAGTAGGAAGGGCTTCCACTCTCTCATCTGTCAGGTGGTATGTAATGCCAATGGCATTATATAAAATGACACCGTGCCCCAGGGTACACATTGACCTTATACCACTAGTTAGTGCACAGGGGACTTCTAACAGAGTCATATAGTCAGTAGGCGTACATTTATGCGGATTACATAGGGCAGTATACACAAATGCTATGCAGGCAGCAGGCCACATATAATGCCTTGACTATTGTGTGTTGCAGACATATTTGGATACGTTTCAGAGCAATGGAAGATGAATGTGTACAACAACATAGAGATAGAAATGTGTAATATCATTGAGTATGTGTTTAGAACTGAAGAGATTATTCCACTGTCTGGGCACACCAAGTAGGAAACTATGGTATGCACTGGAAACCTGCAGAAAAATCTTTGATAGTGTGAACCATCTTGCACAATGGGGTACTTTATAAACAGCTACAGAAACAGTAAAGCATTCCTGTCGAGCCCAACATAGCACTATGACCAGCAGTACAAGAGCTGGCTGAACAGTCCGGGGATGAAGAGACAGCTGCAGTACCACATGCAAGGTGAACGAGGGTGCAATAAATTGCAGCAATATTGAGAGGCTGTCTGATCCACAATTATGGGACATGACAAAGACAGCACAGAATAAAATGATGTATGGATTATCATATCCAGGAATTGCAAGTCAGTGCATGGACTGCTCACACTGTGTATCAAACATCACTTTACCTACACAGGAAAGGGCATGAGCAGGATGCTACCATCACCACTTGCACAAGTGGCTGAGAGGATAAAGTGCCAGATTACAGCAGCTCTGTAATATGGAGTAGGTCATGAGAGTAGGTGAATTCAGTAGCCCCTCACTCTATGAGCAGGTTTAGTTGAGTCAGGGATCACATTTTCCAGTGGTGAGGCTGAACTGATAAGTCATGTCCATTTGTGATGTCCACTGTGGTGGCCTGCAATCTTGGGGCTCAACACAGTCTGTGGCAGAAAGATGTAGAACTACAGGATCAACTGCATGCACCCCAATGGATTGTTTTATAACAGAATTCTTCAGAACTTCATTGTACATGACCTGAACAATCTCCATAAGCAGAAGTGGCACTTATTATTCTCAGAGGTGATAATGAAGGTGTACAACTAAAAAAAACATTTGTGAACAACCTGGTGTGGGATCCCAGCTGAAATGTAACTGCCCACAAATGTTTGGACAGTGGTGGCTGTATGTGGAAAACTGTATGACCATAGATGACACTGACGCCATCTCAGTAGCAGTCTGTGTAGTGTGTGTGGATGTGGCATGTGCCTGATCACATCACACTCAGATTCATAGTGATGTGCACTTCAAGGCCTACAGTGGTAGAACGGATGGTGGGTGCCACATTTCTCACTGAAGAACCTATGGAGGCCTCATTTGCCATGATAAACCTGAACAGCAGCAGCATCCCTTTGTCTTATACTCCATGTCACTGTGCAGGTGCTGCATGTAGTCATGCAGACCATGGAACAAGCTCATAATCTCTGCAGTGCTGTTGGAAGCTGCTGTTTCTGCCTGTATCACTGACCTGTGCATCCAGTGATTTATGTCAAGTGTTGTACCCAGATCAGAAATTAATGTGGAGTTAGGGTGGCAGTGCCCATACCCATGCCTCTCCCCAGAGTGGTTATACACACATCAGAGACAATGTGAATATGAGATGTAATGTGGACTGGGGACTCATGAGGAACCTGCTTAGGGGACAAACTCAGTGGTTGGCCTCCCTGTGCTTACATTATATTTGCATATTATGGTTTTGTCCTCTGTCTCCAGAGTTGCCTGTGATGTTGGTGATATAGAAGAGGTCTCTCATTGTAGCATTCTAGACAAAGCCATATATCAATATTGCTACCATCATCACATACAGGAGTCAAACTGACATCTGGCATGTACTGTTTCTTTTGTGCTAGATCCTACAACTGCAGAATCTGTAAAAGCATGATCACATGTTACCTTTAGAAACCCTCAGATATATGCCTATAACCACCCATCCAATGCCATGCATAGTGTGAGTTAACTGTACATGTGAATGGCATATGGAGGCATACATACATTGATAGGTGGCTGGTTGCAGCTGTAGCCCAGAAGTACCTAAAAGGACAGATATGCAGTAAATCCTTGATGTGAATCAGTCCCATTGAACATGCAGTGGAATGTACCATATAGATATGTACTGGTAGTACTAACCTAATGTATCCCCTACTGTTAATCTGGTGGCCATTGCTAAGCCAGCTCCAACATCTAGGCCATCACTCTGGTTATGAGGGTTCTTTCCATTTCAAGAGACAGGGACACCAGAAACTCCTCCATTCCTGTAAGATGTTTCTGTGTTGGAGTCCACTTCCTCTGGTTGACATTTCCTTTGCAATGTCCCATGCCTTGTCCCTCACCACACTTATTGCAGAGCCCTATTATGGCTGTTTACAGCATTAACTTCCTACAGCACTCTCTGACTCACCTTCTCCTGATACAGCTGGTCTGTGGCACCTTTGCCTAGAATGCACATTCCATGCTTGCTGAAGGTCTGTAGTAACACCTGATTCTCCTGGTTTGTGAAAGTTTCCAGCCACTACCTCTCTTGAGGACCAGTGCCAAGCCCTGTACACATGTTGGTTACACAAGTTAATAAATGGTTGTGTCAGGTAGTTTGTGGAAGTAAGCCTCCTATGCTTCTTGCTGCCTTCCACCATTTTGCAATTTGTTATCAGGCCCCTGCACTTCTGCTCACAACCCCTCCCCCATGTATACTGTCCTACTTTGTGTATAGGCTCCCTTCACCCCTTTCTGCATCTGCATATTGGCCCCAAACAGCTGTATGCACAACCTGTTAACCCATCCTCCTTAGGATGCCATGCCTACCAGTACATTCATATGCATTAATGTTCCTTGTGGCCTGTCCTTACCTATGTGTTTGGTGCCCAAGGTTGGCACCATTTCCACAGCTGAACATGACAATGCCATGCCATTGTTTTGCATTTTCCCTACACTTACCATATATGTTGAGTACACTGCTGGGGTGCATTATCAGTTTTTTTGCCTTTAGTATTTGTATATCCACTTCCTCAGAATTAGTATGTATAGTATGCATTAATATGTACAGTATGAATTAGTAATTATAGTATGAGTTATTATGTACAATATGAATTAGTATGTATAGTATGAATTAGTAAGCATAGTATGAATTAGTATGTATAGTATGAATTAGTATGCATAATCCTCAACATGTCCTTGTCAGTGCCTCAACAGGTAGCACACTTGCCTTTGGTTCTGGAAGACCAGATGTTTGTGGTTTCTTTTCCCACACCAAGTCCTTGGATTAATTTTCCAGTACTGACACTGCAGTGCAGCAAGGTGGGGTGGGAGTGGGGGGTGGGTGCTGCACTCCTGAGTGTACCAACCTTCAAATGACACATAAATTGAGGTCCCATCTGCCTGCATTGGTGTTAAAGATCCCATGGCACTTATCAAAAAAAAAAAAAAGAAAAAAGAGAGAGAGAGGTGGGCAAGTCCCTTAGTTAGTATGAATACCACCTCCTCCTCCTCCCCTGAAAAGGAGAAGTTGGTTTAGTGGGACTAACTCATAAAAAAGATTAAATCAATAAATTAAAAATATTATTGTATTAAAAGTAATAAGGGCCTGGTAACATGGTGGTTATGCTAATGAATCAATTTAGCACTTGATGGGGAGGTATGATGGTCCCTCTGTGCAAGATGAATGCATGGCATGAGCTTGCCAGGATGTTGAATGATGTATGTCTCCATATGCCATTCACCTGTAGAGTTGATTAACATGAAGCATGGTGGGGGGAGGGGGGTTATAGGTATATATAGTCCAGTTTCACTGTTGTCATTCCACCCAGAATTGCTTCAGCAGTATGGGCAGAGGTCAGGGAGAGATAGATCGCTGGACATATACCTGTGTAGTAAGGTGCATATACTTTCTTTTAAAAAGTGTGAGTTGAACATGGTTAGATGTTATAGGAGACAGGAGAGACTCTCTCATCAGTGGAGAGCATAAGCTACATGTGGCACCCCAATGTCTAGCTATGTGTATACACAAATGCATTCTCTCTTGCTTATCCTTCTGCAGGTTTGGTTTTAATGCAGTTTCTAAAGTGGCAGAAGTCTCCATGGCATGAACCGGTTGATGCCTCTGGTGCTGGATCACCAGTGGTTAGCAGGTCTACATGTCAGCAGGAGGTCAGAGGACTCCCTGTTGAAAGTGACTGGGCTGGATCACTCGTGAACTATCTGGCCACTTCTCAGGTTAGGGGCAGGGGCAGAGACTACTCATCTAACAGTAGCCTGGAGTCTCCTATTATTTCTCAACATAATTTGTGGAGGTTTGTGTCAAGTAATGTGTGCCAATAATTGGATGACCACCTAAGGATGGTAGAGTGCCTCCTGGTATGATTTGTCAAGTTGATGACCAGCAGGTCTCAATCATCAGACCCCAAGAGGCATAGCCTGCCCATGATGTCAGCCATAGGGGTGATTGATTCCTGGGAGTTGTCCTCTGGGCTAGTCCAGCAAATGGCCATGGTTGTTTCCTCTATTCTCTTCTAGGTGTTATCCACCCTATTATATCATCCCCTCCATCTCTTAAAATATCCAACCCTCCTCATCTCTGTCTGTCCACCCTATGTCTTTCTGTGTACATCCACTATCATTCCTACCTCTTGTATATATATATATATATATATATATATACCTCCCCTATATGTCTGTCTCAGCATTTCATGTTTGTCAGTATGACTCTTCTGCTTTCCCTTCTCCCTCTATCCTTTTCCAAGAATTCCTCTCTACCTATCCCACCAACGGTTCTTCATATACTGAACATGGGGATCTGTATCCCAGAAAAAAATAATTCCCTTAATTCTTCTGCCTGCCATACCTCATAGATACCCTTGTTTTCCTCTGCTAACCACATTCCCTGATGTCCACCCTTGCTCCCCATTTCAGTGATGAGCAGGGATGACACTGTGCTAACCCTCTGTAGGCTGTCTGCAGTGGTAGACATGCATTGCTTTGTTTTCTGCACTAGCCTGCCTTGATGGTGATGTGCACCCTATCTGTAGCACAAGTCTATTACACTACTCCTGCACTGTGCCTTATTGTCGCTGTTCCTACCCATAACACCTCCATTCTGATTTATTATGTAGTCATTTGCTTGTTATCTCAGTGCAATGAAAGCCCTAATATATGTTAGATTGGCTTTGGGTCATGTTCCACTCCACACTATTTAGTACCTGTTTATGAATCCCAAATAGTAAGAATTTAGGCTTACTGAAGTCTGCCAGCATTTCACTGTGTTTGAATTTCGTGTGTTGAAAGGGACAAATATGGATAATAGTGGTGATATTAATTTAGAAATTGGAAAAGAAGAGCTGTATTTGCAAACAGACTTTAATCCATTGTAGTTCCCTGGCTAAATGACAGTTTGAATATTACATGTTCTTTGAAGTCTGGGACATTGAGATATTGATTATTTTTAACAGTTTATTTATGGCAACTATGTTTTGTCACACAGTTTTTATACAAATTCAACAGTTGTATACTGTTTTATTATGTTTATTCATCTCTATGTATTGGTGACATCCATTAAATCTTTTTATGTAGTATTAAGTGACTTTATATTATGTGACTTTTTTTGGCGTATTTGAAGTATGCTCAGTCAATCTTAGTTATCTGAAGAAATTTTGTCTGATTATTACAGGTACTTGTATCCTCTATTAAATTCATTTTCTGAGGAGCTCCTTCTTTTCTGGTGTGTTTCATTTCAATAATCCAGAAAGACTTTTCAATCTTCAGATTTCCCTTTACTTTTTAATAACACATATAGTTTAGTCTTTTATTTATACCACATTCAAGAGCAAATGAGCATAAACTGGAATAGTAAGTGGCATGGAATTATGCATTTTTGGAATAAAACTACAATAAGCTGTTGGCTTAGGTAACAGTAAACGTGAAAAGTCAAAAGCCATTTTCTATAAATATTGACGTAAATCATAGGGCACAGAAACATTCTAAGTAAATTAAATTGTCATAGATTTGGACTTGGCCATCTATAACATTACATGGAATAATGCCATTTTGATCCCAGCTGTGCTCTGCTGTGGGGGGGGGGGGGGTATGAATCTGGTAGAACCCCACTAAATGCATAATTTAAAGTATAGTGTGCATGCGTGTGTGTGTGTGTGTGTGTGTGTGTGTGTGTGTGTGTGTGTGTGTGTAAGCATATCCTCTTTATTAATGCACACTTCCTTGAATTTCATATTGTCTTTGATCTGTAAATGTATTTACTTTTATGCAACTGTATTAGGAAATCAATTTGTGGTCCATACCTCTACAGAGGGTTTTATATACTACTTTAAGTCATTGAAGAGGTTTTGTTGTTGACTGTGTTCTCAGTGTTTGTTCCTTTTAATATTTCTATTGACAGTACAGTGAAAAAGGCCTTCTACTAGACCCCTTTCTTTTCTCCTTGTATAATAATGACTTACAAATCTTGTATATTATGCAGACAACATACTCCTACTAGGAGCAAACAAATACCCTAAGGTTCTACAAACTCACTTACAACTATCCATTACCAAACTCTGCCATTGGGCCACCTCTAATAAACTCTTAACCATAAAAAACAAAGCAAAACACAATATAATGCTCTTCTGCTTACACAAACACACACACACACACACACACACACACACACACACACACACACACACACACACACACACACACACACACACACACACACAAAAAAAAAACTACCCTCAAATCCCTGCATTTACTACAGCTGACACCAAAAACAATGCTATTCCCTTAGTGAATATAAACATCTCAGTCTTATTCTGGACTGTTCTGTTACACTCCCCAGCCATGCTGACATAATTACCCATAAAGTCCCCTCTCAACTGAAACTTTGTTATAGAATCACCGCCTGCTGCTAGACTTGCCATCACTAAAATGTTCTACTTCAAAAATTGAATACTGCCTTCTTCTCCTAACCTTCCACTCTTCACAAAATACTAGAAAACATCAAGCAACAACAGACAGAATATGTGGATTTGCCCTGCTGGCAAATAGCACCACTCACCACTGGCTTCTTCTACAAAAATTAATTTGGTTTCCTGTAAATGAAAGACCAACCTATTTACTTGGTTCACTTATATTTAAATATTACACCAGGGTTACTGCCCACCTCTAAGAACAGTACTCCCCATTAAAAACTCAGATTATTTCCTCAGAACTCACACACTCCTCATATAGCCCTTAAAAGACCCCAGTTTAAAACTGCAGTTGGAGAAAGACCCTTTTCAAGACTTGGCCCTGCCACTTGGGACAATCTTCCCACCAAACTTAGGGATAGCATCTTGCCAATAAATTTCAGAACAGTTGTGGCTGAAAAACTCTGTAAAGACATTGCATGCCAATGTTTTATTGATGAGGCTGACAATTCTGCCATTTTACACCATTTCTGCCATTTTAAGTTACTGTTCCCTGGTCTAACCTTATTATCTTGCACCCTTGCAAATATTGTATTTGTATTGTTTATTTCAGAACAACTTCACCTGTCACTTAAAGTCTGTATATTTACCATTGTATATTATGTTTATCTGTTTTTTTTATTTATAGCATTAGTGCATCTTTATTTCATGTATTCACTCATTACTGTAAGTTTAACTGTATCACCACCTTATTGCCTATCTGGGCCTGGGATGTTAAGATTTGCACTGGGTGTGACGAGGATGGACAGGATTAGGAATAAGTATATTAGAGGGTCAGCCCAGGTTGGAAGGTTTGGAGACAAAGCCAGAGAGGTAAGGTTACGTTGGTTTGGACATGTGCTGAGTAGGGATGCAGAGTATATTGGGAAAAAGATGCTAAGGATGAAGCTGCCAGGTAACAGGAAAAGAGGAAGGCCTAAGATAAGGTTTATGGATGTGGTGAGAGAGGACATGCAGGTGGTTGGTGTGACAGAGCAAGATGCAGAGGACAGGAAGAAATGGAAACAGATGATCCGCTGTGGTGACCCCTAATGGGAGCAGCCGAAAGAAGAAGATATATATATATATATATATATATATATATATATATATATATGGGTCCCATACAGAACGCCGACAGCTCACAATGCCGACATCCATATGGCTAAGGCCATATGGTCGACGTTCAGAATATTGACAATGGGGAAACGCTATCACCCAATAGTGCAGAATGGAAAAATTTCCATTCTTACACTGTAGTGCAATCTAGGAGTTGGTATATTAAAGTTTTGGGGGGTGTGGGAGGCAGAGTGTGAAGTTCTGGCACTGTCGATATTGTGAGTGTCGACCATATGGCATCGGCCATATGGGTGACGGTGTTCTGGGCTGTCGGTGTCCTGTAGGTGATCCATATATACATATATATACATATATATATATATATATATATATATATATATATATATATATATATATATAAGTCTACTTCACAATTGTACATTCAAAAGTTCGAACATGGTAAAAAAAAAAAAATGAACTAAACGTTTCTAGCACACCGCCCACACCCCCCGCTATTTAAATATACCAACTCCAAGATTGCACTACATTGTGAAAAAGGGAAATATTCCTGTTCTGCACTGTATGGAGATCTCCATTCAGACCATTCGAACTTTTAAAATTTTGATCAAATGCTCTCAGCCATATGAAATTCGAGCTTTTAAAAGTTTGATCAACTGAAGGGGTCCCATATATATATATATATATATATATATATATATATATATATATATATATAGATATAGATATAGATATATATATATATATATATATATATATATATATATATATATATATATGTGTGTGTATATATATATATATATATATATATATATATATATATATATATATATATATATATATGTGTAAAAATACAGACTGCACTGAAATAGAAGTGGAAGATAATAACTAATCTGTAAGCAAAACAAAAATATAGCATATTTCCTTACACAAGTCAGCCTTTAATTCCCAACAATCATTAAGCACCTTTAGGAGTGGAATATGGCTGGGATACAATAAACATATCACCACCAGCCTTTGTCTCAACTCCCCCTGATTTTCTCTCAAATTTTGGCACTGTCTCTCTTAATCCCTCCCAAAACCAGTTACTTTTGGAAAAAAGGCAGTGAACTGCATTTGATAATAATTTCAGTTCTAGACTTCTTTTACTACAGAAAATGTATATTAATTCACATTGTCATTATCTACCAATGTCTTACAATAGTAGTACTAATATTTTAAAACTGTGTTTGATTATTCTGGATTTATCCCAGATTCTGTTGAAATCTTGTTCATCTTGTTGAAATGTTATATGGGCAATGCAGCAGTGACCTGTGCACTACAGTGATGTAATAAGATTGAGAGACATGATAAAGCCAGTGGAGCAGCATTTAATCAGGGACTCATTATCATGTCTTTGAGTTGAACACTGAACAGTTACAGGTTGCAAATATAGACATAACACACACGCACACACACACACACACACACACACACACACACACACACACACACACACACACACACACACACACACACACACACACACACACACAAACTGCTATTATTTTCAGTATCTGGTAAAAACAATAGTGGTTCAGCATGTTCAGATCTGTATCTGGTATTATGATGAACATGTGCTAGAATTATGAAGAACATATACTGAAGATTGTGTTGAATATATATGGAGGATTATGATGACTATGTATTACAAATACAGAAGAAAGGGACAGAAAATTCAGTATAACTAAATGGGAAAAGAAAATTCAAAACTTCCATTACGGTTGGTATAGATATTAATTTCAATCTTCCAGAAATTGCTTTTTGATGCCAATAGTATTAAACTTACTTAGGTCTTTCTCTATCTTGGCAATTAAGATCATGTATCCCAGATCAAATCATTAATTTCCCTAACATTTCTGTCAAAATACTCTGTATGGAATTTTTAAAATCTGACGGTCATTACATTCCCTAAAACATATTCCAAAACTGTAGGTGTGATCTTTAGAAAATAGAAGGGACAATTTTCATTGAAAGAAACAGAATTTTTGGGAGCAATACATGCAGAATAATTGTCAAGAGAAGGAGGACTGAGTTTTAAGAGAAGGCAAGAACTCAGCAATTTATGTAATGTTGAAGTGAATGGCAACTGTTAACCTTTGTCCTCCCATTATTTTAGTCTTTTCCCAGATTTCTTGCACTAAGAGGTTGAATAATATTAGTCGGACAGTGTGCACTTGGCCTTAGGAAGGGTTTGGTGTGTATCAGAACTGAATAAACATGATTAGATGGAGTCAGGATGGGCATGAGTTGGGCTGCATTGCAGATCTAGAAAGGGTGGTACAGAGCAGCATGGGGTCGTCTTCATACTGAAGCAACATGTAAGAATTATGCTGTTTCCATGTACCATTTACAGAGTTAGAGAATAATAGAAGGCCAAGTACAGAATCCTATGGAATATTGAGAGGTTCTGGTCAAGGAACCTAAATTTGTTTTCAAAGCTGACAGTCAGAGTACATCCTTTTCAGCGTAATGAAATGGTGACATCTGAAGATAATCCAACACTTGACAATTTGTCTGCAACTAAATGCTGGTTGCAGTATTACAGGTTTTATACAAGTTCTGGAGCAGAGAACATTCTTTTAGTAGAAAGACAGATCTGCCTGTGACAAAGACAGGCCATGCTTATCTTTCTTGATGGGCTACCAAAATGCAATTTGACAGTTGTTTGATGCTATTAGAAAGAACTGTTTAGCTGGTCTCCTATTAGGTGCATTGGATAGTAATCGCTCAATAAAAGAATGATTCTCAGTGTTGGAAATGGGCTTAGTAGAGGTCTGAAAAGATGGTCACAGTCAAAGTCGTCAGTGAGTTGGTGACACTTTTTTTTTTCTTGTTTTCCCACCCATTTGAGGCTGAAATCCCCCATAAGGATAAAATTGAGAATGGGCATCCAGACTGTGAGTGTGACATCAACTTTACTGAGTAGGTGGAAAAAATGAAAGTGTTAGAAGACAAACATCATTCGAGCTCAGTATATTACTTTACTATGTTATATGTTGTCCTTGTAAAACTTGAGCAACTAGCTAGTTAGGACTATAAGGGCTTATTTGTTGATTTACTAGGTGGTCTAGTCCAATAACTAGTTAAACTATAACCCATAACTCAGGCAATTCAAATTATAATACAGAATATTATTTTATAAGCATGTTTAGAGTGGCATAACTACATTATAGCATGTGGTGAGATATTCATAGGCCAAGGATGTTGACACAAGTCATGCTACAACTACATTTAAAGGAAATATGCAAATATGCAAGGCAAATTACATTAAAAGTATAGACAAAATATATTACAAGATCGTTGTGCATGCCAGCAGAGAAGTATATCAGAGTGTCATTATACAAAAAAGGAAGCTAAAACTACAAACAGAAGTTCCAAATGAGCAGTGGTACCAAAATGCTGAATCATTATATTATTTACTTTAAAGACAGGCACTGTTAAGCAAACAATCAAGCTGTGACTATATATTTAAGATGGTTATGATGAAGTCATCATTACAACTACTAGGTAAGAAAACATACAGAAGTCCATCAGGCTGGTAAAAACATTTATATAGCAGATGCCAACGAGAAATTGGTCATAGTGATAGTGAAATACACAAGGTGGGTAGTCCTTAAAAACAGGATAGTTAGAACATTTTCTTATATTGTTCATATACAGGCAGCATTTATTTCAAAGAGGGCAATTTTGTTAACCTGTTGTGGTATTGTTACATTTATAAAGTTTAGTGATAGGTGTAATAACTTTTGCAGTGCAGTGTATGGTTTACTTAACACCATTGTAGTTAAGTTGCCTGCAGCATATTTAAATGCAATTAATGGTGCAGAGTTATACCCCTGTACACTACAGAGTTAAGGTATACCCCTGTACACTGCAGAGTTAAACACCTGTACACTGCGAGTTAAGTTATACCCCTGTGCACTGCAGAGTTATACCCTTGTTTACTGCAGAGTTAAGTTATACCACTGTACACTGCTGAGGCATACCTCTGTTCACTGCAGAGTTATACCCCTATACACTGCAGTTAAGTTCTACCCCTATACATTGCAGAGTTAAGTTATACTCCTGTGCAATGCAGAGTTAACTTATACCACTGTGTACTGCAGAGTTATACCCCTGTACACTGCAGAGTTATACCCTCTGTACACTGCAGGGTTATACCCCTGTAAACTGCAGAGTTGCACCCCCGTACACTGCAGAGTTAAATTATACCCCTGTACACTGCAGCATTAAGTTATACCCCACTGTAGAATTAAGTTATAATCCTGTACACTGCAGAGTTATACCCATGTACACTGCAGAGTTGTTACACCACTGTAAGCTGTAGAGTTATACCCTTAAACACTGCAGAGTTAAGTTAAACCCCTGTGCAATGGAGAGCTGTACCCCTGTACACTGCAGAGTTATACCCCCTGTATGCTGCAGGGTTAAGTTATACCCCTGTACATTGTAGAGTTATACCCTGTACACTGCAGAATTAAGTTATATTTCTGTACATTGCAGAGTTAAGTTATACCCCTGTATACTGCAGAGTCATACCCCTGTACACTGCAGAGTTAAGTTATACCCCTGTACACTGGGGACTTATACCCCTGTACACTGCAGAGTTATAGCCCTCTACACTGCAGTGTTAAGTTATAGCCCTGTATACTGCAGAGTTATACCCCTGTATACTGCAGAGTTAAGTTATACCCCTATACACTGCAGAGTTAAGTTATACTCCTGTGCACTGCAGAGTTGTACCGCCGCATACTGCAGAGTTAAGTTATACCCCAGGCAAACTGGAGACTAAACTGTCTCAACCCAAGACTGGACCAGGCAGTCAAGAAGAGAAGGGAATTACTTGCATCACACCACCAGTCTCACATAGACCTATGAAACCAGCACCGGCAAAAAACACACATAAATACACGAAAACATACTTGAAGGCTCTAAATAAAAATCTGCAAAAGCAACAGAGACCTCCAAAGCAGACATCCAAGAAACCTCCACCCCCCCCCCCAACACAAACCATGAAACACACACTTCACAAAACCAGAGCACCACGCAATCACAGCCCTTAAGGCAAAATAACATACCCAACACACTAGTAATAGGTGACTCTATAGTCAGGCACACTGATATCCCACTCACTAGGTTGAACAAGGAGAAGGTTACTGTTAGCTGCCAGGATCCGCCACATAACAAAAGCACTCAGGTCACTCCAGAACAAGTACAAATACGACTGTGTCATTGTCCATGTTGGTGTGAATGACCTGAGCTGTACCTCCCTGGACTACATGAAAAGAGACATGGAGGAGCTCTCTGATCATGTAGCCCAGGCCTCTATGACCCTGACCATGAGTAGCATCCTGCCCTCATCAAGAATGATACCACAGTATAAAGAAAAAATTATCAATTTCAACAATTGGCTAGGCTTCTGATGTCATTGAAAGGGGATCCAGTGTCTGTCAGCCCTGGATGACATGCTCGACAAGCCACAGTGCTTCGCTAGAGATGGCTTGCACCAGTCACCCTTAGGCTTTCGAATACTGGCCAAGGCTCTTGCCACCCCCATAGTGCCTTTTTAGGCAAGGCTCAAAAGACAAACCCACCACCATAAATAGCACAAGTAACAAAAAACTGAGGGTAATGCTACTCAGTGCCAGAAGTCTAAACCTCAAAATGCATGCACTCAAGGCACTCCTCAGTACGGAGAAAACTGATATATGTGCAGTAACATAAACCTGGTTTAAGGCTCCAGAGAGCACCCCAGCACTACCATGCTACAATTTATACCATACATTTCGGCCACAAAACCCAGACCGAAATACAAAAGGTGGGGGCGTATCCATATTCATCAAGGATACCCACACCTCTAGGTTAGTGGCACAGCACAATTCTTCAGAGATCATCCATGTGCAACTAACAATGAGAAAAACTGCAATTAAAATTGTAGCTTGCTACAGATCACCCACCATGTTCCAGGACGCCCATTCCGCATTCCTGGAAACACTGGGAAACATAAAGGTCCTACCAAACACCCTGATATTGGGTGATTTCAATTACCCAAACATTAACTGGGAGAACTACTCAAGTACTAACTCCTTTGCCCAACATTTCCTAGAATTTATAAACTCAAATGCCCTGGATCAACTGGTCAACACCCCCACCAGAGGTGACAAAATATTGGACCTGGTCATCACCAACATGGGTGACCGGTGTTCCACACCTGAAGTCAACCCCTCATTGGTTAGATTTGACCATAAACTAATCACTCTGGATATCCACATTCTGCCCCCACCCCTGGTCAAAGAAACCACCGTGAAAAACATTTCAAAAGCAAACTTCACATTACTTAAGACCGAGGTGGTAAGTTTCAAAGCCCCTATGCCAAAGGATAACGCTGTCCAAGCTGCAAAATCCTTTACTAATGCACTCTACAGGCACCTACAAGAATGCATGGATCATGCTATCCCAAGCAAAACAAAGACTCACTCCTTCAAGATAAGGAAACCAGTCTGGTGGACCCCTGCCATAAACAAGCTATACAATAGAAGGAGAAAACTAGTGCAGAAAAGAGTAAAATCCCAAGAAGGAAAGACATCCCTGATTAGTATCAGCAAGAAACTACGATCCCTCATAAAATCATCCAAGGTTAGCTTCAAAAGAAAAATTGCCAAGGACTCCAAAGATAACCACAAGGCATTCTTTAGCTATGTCAAGAATCTAAGTGGCAATTCTCAGATCTGCTCTGAGTTAGTGCAGAATGGCACAAAATACACTGAACTGACTGATATCACCAACATCCTGGCAAACAGGTTCAGTGCAAACTTCACCCCCCCCCCTCTCACCCCGAAAAGGGCCCATAACCATATCAGAAGAATGTAGTGCCCCTGAAATCACAGACACTCAGGTTAAAATAGCCCTCTCCAAAGCCAAAAAAAGCATCATTGAGACCGGACGGTGTCCCAGGCTGCGTCCTACATGAGCTCAAAGATGAACTAACCCCTCACTTAAACACACTGTTCGAACTCAGCCTCTCTACAGGTTACATGCCCACAGAGTGGCGCACAGCAACGGTTATTCCACTCCACAAAGGTAGAGCCACAACAGACCCCGGGAATTATCACCCTATAAGCCTGACTAGCTTGGTCTGCAAGGCTATGAAGTGCATCATCATGGATCTCATAAACAGAGACATTGGGAACCTCCAAACACTGGACCCTACCCAGTTCAGCTTTGTTAAGGGCAGATCATGCCTCCTAAACCTGGTGGACTTATTTGAGACAGTTACCAAGGCTATAGATGAGGGAAAGGTGGTCCACACAGCCTACCTAGACCTCACAAAGGCCTTCAACACCATTCCCCATTCAGGTATTATAGACAAGCTCACCAGCCTGAACATAAACCCCTACATCACGAGATGGGTTGCCAACTGGCTCGAGGACAGAACCCACATGGTAAGAGTTGCAGGAGCTAGGTCTGACTCTAAACTGGTTACAAGTGACGTTCCCCAGGGCTCAGTCCTAGGACCCCTCCTGTTCGGTATATACTTCTCAGAGGTACAGGCAAGCACAGAAGGACTATGGCTGACCAAGTTCACAGATGACTGCAAACTAGGGGCTATAATTGACTCACCGGCAGACACAGACATCCTCCAAAAGGGTCTCACTGAGACAGATATCTGGTGTCAAAACCATGGCCTCAAGCTAAATACCAAAAAGTGCATAGTCATCCCCTTTGGAAAAAAAATGTACCCACAAACTACCACATAGGTGGTAGCCCCTAAATACGGAAGACGTAATAAGGGATCTGGGGACCCAAGTAGATAGTAACCTCTCCTTTGATAATCACATTGCCAAAGTAGTTATAAAATCCTTCTATGTGGCCCAACTAATCACAAAAGGGTTTGCATCCAGATCAAAAGAGGTCATTATGCCCCTCTACGCATCACTCATCAGACCCATCATAGAGTACAATGCCCCATTTGGGATGTACCTTACAAGACACCTGCAACAGCTCGAAAGACCACAGAAGTACCTCACCAAGAGGATGACTGGTGTCATACAGATGCCCTATGCAGCTCGACTGAAGAAACTCCAGCTGCACTCGGTTGCATGCCGCCTGCTCAGAGGTGATCTCTGCCTGACATACAAGGCCATGTCCAACCCAGAATTGATGGAAACACTCCACCTAAAGAAAACCATATCCCCTCTAGCCACCTGCCTGACATACAAGGCCATGTCCAACCTAGAATTGATGGACATGCTCCACCTAAAGAAAACCATACCCCCTCTAGCCACATGGACTAGGGATCTAAAGCTCACCACAACAATAAATAGGACATGCTGGAGGGATAGATTCCTGTCCCAGAGACTTCCCATGCTCTGGAACAAGATTCCAATCTACATTAGGCAGAGCTCCTCGCTAACCCTCTACAAGAGAAACCTTGACGAGTGGATGGGAAACAGAAAGTTTACCCCAGGGATCACTTCAATGGCTCTGCTGGACAGAGGCACAGGGAACTAATCTAAGGGGGCGGCGAAAGCCAACACATTCCGGCTAGGCTTATAAATGCCTTCAGGCAGATAGCTTAGTACCTACCTATGTACACTGCAGAGTTATACCTCTGTACACCTTTTTGACAGAGCTCCATACATTTACTATTGCTTGGCTGAATTTCCTATGACTTACTGAATAAAACATTTATTAAAGAATGTTGTTATTATGTAAATTATTACAAGCTTCCTCCAGATGATAACAATAAGACTTATGGCTTATGTAAAAAATAACTAATCTCTACACATTATTCATGGTAAATAGAATAATTAATGATTAAACCAGTCATCATACTATATACACAACACAGAGAACTGCAGTTTCTTCTTTAAATTAATGAAAAAGAAAAAAAGTAGCAGAAGTAACAACATTAAAATTAGCTCATACAGGTGGAAACATTTTATTGCTAGGTGAAAAAAAATTACATAAGAAGGAAAAAATGTATAAACATGATCAATATTAAAGCTGTAACTGAAAGAACCACACACGCATATTAAGAATAGCACACTTACTGAAGGCCCCTCTCATTCTGCCCCCCAAAGCAAATCAACATCATTACAGTATTCTTAATGACAATGTATTCATTTTGGGGTGATATATAGAAAGGTTGGTTTAGCCTATCTGATTTTAGTGTGGGTCTCTTGATCTTCAACGTGGTAGGAGAAATAGTGTTACAAGTTTATAATAGCTTTATGTTTGGGGTGGGGTTGCCTCCACAACCAGTTATGGAAAATGTTGAAGCAGATTATATACAAGTGTGACTTATATGAGAGAGAGAGAGAGAGATTCTTCTTAAGATGTATGCAGAAAACTGGATATAGATGACTGATCAGTGTGTGATATGGCAAAATGTGAGTTGGTAGAACTGACAGAATATCTGACCAAAGACAGAAATGCGTATGGAATGACTGACAATGGAATGAGAGAAATGCTGCAGAGAGAAACAGACTGAGAGAAAACTCTACTGCTGTACTAGGCAGATAAAACTGTCAGGTTACAACAAGAGGATTAATGAATGCTGCACTGTGAGCACAGTAAAAATAAACAAAAAAAACAAGGAGTACTGAAGGGGTCCAAAATGAAGAAAGCAAATTGGACAGAGCTAGGAGCCCCTGATAATGAAAAATTATAAGAAACGTGGTCATTATGGAATGCAGTATCACCCCACAAAGTGTTTGTCATGTGGGAAGGCCTGCAGCAGGCATAGTATAAGTAATCCTTTTGTAGCTGCACTGGGAAACAAATTACAAATGGAAAAGAAAGTTAGGTCAACGCAGTGAATCAAAATGTAGTAGGAGAGTATTATGCAGATGCATTGTCGCAGAATGGAGTAAAAGGAAAATACTAAATCATTCCTTTGCACGGGAATAACAGCACTGTTCCATTTATGCTTCACACTGGAGCAGACATGAATTTGGTTTCTAGCGCTTTATTTAATGTACTTAAGTCAAGACCAAAGCAACATGGTGCCAAACTGACATTGTGCAGTAACTGAGGTGCTGATATTTTTTTCAAAGAAAATGCATAGTAACAATAACATAAAATAACTAAAAACACTCACAAACACACACTGTAGTTTACTGTTTTACTGAAGGAAATGCGAACAATATTATGCTCAACTGTTTCTGAGAGACTGAATGTTATGAAAGGAGTCCTAACTGTTGAAAGTCTTGCTAATTCTGACCACAGTAACCTGATGAAATAATATAGTGACTTGCTTAAAGGACTTGGTTGATTTCCCAGGTAGCATACTACTATAAATGATAAATTTATACTTTCTATCATTCTGTCATATAGAAAAGTCCCCTTTTCTGTTTGTAAAAAGAAAAGACACTGAAAAATAAAAAAATAATAATTGGCAAATCACTGAAAGCAGAACCTGGAAAATTCTTGAGTAAGTAAAAAAATAGTGAATTAACATAATTGATCAATTATGTGGCGATTGCAAACAAGAAAGTTGTAATTTAAAAATGTATTGAATCCTGAGGACCTGAATAGATTTGATCTGTGAAAATGTCAAATTCAAAAGAGAACACTTCAGAGTCCCTAACTCTTAGTAAATGCTGCCAAACTTTGCTTGCATGAACAGCCAATTAGATGTATCCTCAGGATTTTGGTAGCTGAAGTTGAATGATAGCAGCTCATGATTACATACTTTAAACTCACCCGTCTGATATCACTTCTCAGTACTTCCGTGGTGTTGCCTCAACTCTGGAAATATACTACAATGTCAGTCATGTGATTCATGAGTTCAGGAAAGATGATAACACATCGAAGTAATTATCTGGGGCACTACCAGACAGAAGCAGTGTGAGATTCAGAAAAATACTAGAAAGTACATGCAAAACTCTAAAGCTTAATAAGGATAATATAAGCTGAGTCTGACAGACCTCAGATATGTTTTTGTAGGTGATACAATCAGCAGTGAGGGTTCTGGTTTAATCCCATGAAACTGTCTTCTACTGAAAACATTCAAAGAGTACAAGACGATAAGGATATCCAGAAGGTTATGTGATTGATTAACTACATGGAAAATTCATACCTACCCACGCATTCAAAAATAGCTGTGCTGTGACAACTAACGGGCTTGCAGGGGATTTGTAATTTATCATTGGAAGGCAATGGCATGGGATTCTTACAGGTATATACTGGGTGTCCTGTTTGATAGAAAGTTTATTCACTTGGAATTAGGGATGCTATAAAAGAAGAAATAAATAACAGATAAGCAAACATAGAAGTAATACTCAGTATTCTAAAATAATTCCAGAAGGCAGTATTTGACATTGTAGCACTTTTCCCACTTGAACTGTGGCATTCTGTTTTGGATTTTATCATGACAGAAAAAGAGAGAGAGAGAGAAGAACAGAAGGGCTTTTGTCAGATACCTAAGCTGTGAAATTTTGCTTTGCATGCCATCACGATGGTGAACCAAAATATAGCATTCAGAATTGTGCAAAATAGGGTTGCCACCTTTCGTTGTGGCTAAAACTGGAGTAAAGCCACACCCCTTGCATCACCAGTAACCCTGCCCACCCCCTCTCACGACCATATCCCATCCATTTTGTGATGTCAAGGTGACATCACTTGGTGGGGAACGCCCTCTTTTTCCGTTCATAATGCCTGTTTTTGGCTGATTTATAAACTCCGATAGTCTGTTTCCTTTTATGAAACAGAATACCAGAGTTTGTACAGTGTTTTCCGGACTACCGGAGAATCAGTTTGATTTCCGGATAGTCCGGAAAAAAAACGGAGGAGGTGGCAACCCTAACTAACATACTACAGCTGTGACATTCTGATTTGCATTTTATCAGATGGAAAACATATTATTAACAACATAATGCAATTCCATGAAATACCTATTATTTTGAAATACCAGAACTATACTTTTTAGATTATAACTGTGGCACTATTGGAGTGGAGCTTTGATGTAAAGTAAGACACCACATTTTAAAATGTCTATTGAAACCAGCAGTTAATACTGTACTATCGAATAAAAAAAAAAGATGTGGTGTATATTGCCGTCAGCATTATTCCATTGTGCTGCTGAGTAGCCTTATTCTAAGAATTAGGGACCAGCTGGAGTTGTGGCATTTTGTGTTGTACTTTATAGTAACAGAAACGTCACACACGATATATCAAAATAATTCCCAGAAACAGATTTTTACATTGCAGTATGGAGCTGTAACATTCTGCTTTCCATTTTATAATGACATTGAAAAAAAGAAAAGAGACTGAACACACATTGTTAGATACACAGCATTATTTTGTGGTAAGAAGCAGTGTTCTAAGATACCAAATCTGTGACATTTTGTTTTGCAAGATGCAATCATGTAAACACAATATATAGCATTTATAATGTCCATGGAAACCAACATTTAATAGTGAACTACGAAAATGAAAAAAAAGGTTAGTGAATTAAAAAAGAGACACATATTGTTAGCAAGATGGTGAGATAGTGTAGTGACATGCCCTAAACAACATGTAGAGACCATACTGAACTTACTATGTTAACGTAAAGCACTGCTGTAATGTTTATCTACCTTATTCTGTTTGCACAGTAGACTGTGACAAGACAATAGCTTTGGCTTGTGAAAGGAACAGAGTACTATAAAAAGTCTGTAACAGTAGCAGTGTTTTTGTGCGGTCCATATTAATGCAAACTTTACAGGGAAACCTAACTTTTCTGAGTGAAGCTGTGACATGTTGCTTTGCTTGTCATTGCTTCTTATACTTCAGTTTTTGGCCCATCACCTTGAACCGTTTATCCTCCCCCTGGACATCCCTATAGACCCATTTGTTCACCTCTGGGTGAAAGCCCTTTGGTCCATTTGCTTCCATTTGGGTGAGATTCAATTTTCGGGTGTGGTTCTGTCATATACAGTTGGCTGAGACATGTATTTTATGCCTAATTCCCTGCATAAGCCCAGATCTTGACAGACAGCACAGAGTTGTCACTTACTCATGTAATTGGCATACATCTACAGATGTGCCCATTTCATTAGTAGGGTGAAGCAACTCAGCTAAGTTTCTCTATTCTGTACAAGGGGAATTGTTACCCCGCGTGTGCCCCCAGATTTGCATCCCTTGTCCTTTACTATGTTACATATAAGTGGGTCCAGCCATCCCAGCTGGCTCTTTCAGTAACTGCAACTGCTATCTGAACCCGCTCACATAGACTGTAGTCAGGGTTTTTGTATGTTATTACGATGAAAAACAAGATACGGCATTAAAAATAAGTATATGGAAAACAGCATTTGGTACTGTACTATTAAATAAGATGGGACACACATTGTTGCTAACATAGCACTGCTGTGAGATGATGATGATCCCTAATTAGACATACCCAGATGAAGGGGTGAGTTCCTAGACAGAGCTGTGACATTTTGTACTGTACTTTATAGTAACAAAGAAGTAACACTGACCCTGTACTGTTGAACTATAAGAAAAAAATATATACAGATTGCTAGCAAAGTTGGGCAAATCTATAGTAAGAGACTGCAAAACAGCACATCAAAGTTAGACAATATGTACTGCAGTAATATAAAGTTACAATATGTACTGCAGTAATATAAAGTTACAATATGCGCTGCAGTAATATAAAGCTGTGTTGTAATATTTGTCTGCCTTGTTCAGTTTGCACAGTAGACATTTACAACATCACTGCTTTGTACAACAGATATTGGAATTAACATAGAGCTATTCAGTAATACCATCAATCAATGTGTTAGGTTTACCTGCCTTATTCTGTATGTACAGTATAAAGTGACATTAGCACTGCTTTGTGCAAAAGACTGTAGGAAAATAGTGCTATTTAGTGATATCATTTGAGTACCATTCATGTGGCTGAAAGTCATATGTCAATTTTAATTTGATTCTGCTTTGTATTGAACCTTATGGTTGATATCTGTAGAACCGAGTGAAAAACGGATCATCTGTATGTATGTTTGAATGTGTGCTTATGAGTGTGTGTATGTATGTTATTATGTAATAGCAGAGGTCTAACTAAACCATACCTTGCTCACATGAAGTCTTACATTACATTACATTAAATTACATTGTATTGTGTAGATGCTGAATTGGATGAGTGAACTTTCATATTTCCAGTGAAAACAAGAAACATCTTGTCTAGCACAGTGCTGTGCTGAAAGAATTTGTAGTTAAAGTTCAGAAATCTCGCTCCTTTTTACAGTGTGCAGAACCCTCAAAGTCTAAACACAGTTTTTAACTTGTGCTAGAAACAATCTAGATTTCAGCCTGCTCGGGTTAACTAACCATTGTCAATTACCTGCCTCGATGCCCCTCCTTCTAAGCCCTACATCACCTATTGCTTATGCCAGTGATTATTTCAGAAGGATTGTTCAGCTGCCATCAAAGATAGAAAAGGAAGTATTTTAAAAGTGAGGATACTTACTGTTTTGGAAAACCATAAAATATTTTCTGCACACTGATCACTCAAATGATCAACCAACTCAGCCCCCTCTGCAAACAATGCTGTTATTTTAATAAACTGAAAGATGAAATGTTTAGCTGATCCTGTGCACAGACAGACTCATTGGTGGGATCGCCGATTAAAATAACTCTCTTGCGTATTTGTCTCAGAATGACTACTTCCCTGTAATCAATCTAAGAAAAAGCTAAAGGAGTTTTATGTTCATACTAGGTCATGCGAACCTGGATCCTTCTACAAAATTAAGAAACCCCCCCCCTCTTATATGTTCCTAAAGGACATGCCCCAAACTTTTAAACACCCATACAAATTAATTGTAAGCAGGCTGGCTGGTGGTACATGGGGGTCACTCTAACTCTGTGCGTGTTCTGTGAAGGGCAAAGCAAACCCAGCATGGTACAGTTGTATAATCCTTTAAATTCAATCAATCATTCAAAGTTAAAGAACACCTGAGAGTATGTAAGTGCACTGACTACCTTTTTTTTAGCGTTTTTTTTTTTTTATTTTGTAAAATGGTCTAGCCCAGGATTTGTTCTAAAGACAGAAATCCTTTACGAACCTAGCCATACAGCTGCCAAAATAAATGCAATATGAACCATCCTCAAGAAATGAGTGTCTCTTTATTTTCTCAGAATAATAACATACTAGTGCACAGCCAGTAATATCCCATATACATGCCATTGAAAGAAAGAGGGGGTACCACTGCCATGGAAGGAGTCCGTAAATAGTAGAATCCATATGGGAGGGGGATATGACATAAGCCTGAATACCATCATTCCATTACCCATTGATCCCACTGAAATACTCTAGATAAGACAGTGCATAAGCAGCTATCCTGTTGTATTGCATTTAATCGACTACTGGTTGATAGTCAGCATGATTTCAGACTTAGGTGTGGGACTAGAATTGCTGCTGACATGAAGTACAATGGTTATAGTCTTACTAGCACTAGCTGTCTGAACCCCTCAGGGGTCCTGTTGTAGGCCTCTGTAACGCATTTTCCATTGTCTACCATCTTTATGATAAACTTGCCAATATGGCCATGACAACAAATACTGTTGCCTGATTTGGTAAGATCACACAGGATAAAATAAAATGGCTAACTGTACTGTCTGAACCCAAGCCAAACTAGAACTGAAGTAGCATTCCTTTGTTCACCTTCTTCCCATCTCCACGTATCAGTTGCTTCTACTTAAGTCGCATGTCTTGGTCCGGTTACTGTGTCACAGCATGAAAGGACATTGTCCCTTCTCCTTTGATTATCGGTTACATTTTCCATACATTCAAGCAGCTGGCGACAAAATATTTTAAGAACTAGCATTTGCAGTAAATAGGACTGGATTATGAATTTTGGTAATACGGGATCTGATATAAGACTTTGTCTATGCCTTAGATGGATATCTCTTTAGTTTTTTACTTTGTCTATGCCTTAGATGGATATCTCTTTAGTTTTTTACTTTGTCTATGCCTTAGATCGATATTGCTTTGGTTCTTTACTTTGGCTATACCTTAGATCGATATTGCTTTGGTTCTTTGGTCAGGTGCTGCTATGGTTCAAGCGATGGAAGTTACATCCACAAAGGTGCTGAATTAGCAATATTACCTAGACATACCAGAACTCAGCCCACTATCCCTCCTATACTCACCTCCTTACCACTTCCACCTCCCCATCTCTTCCCTCTCTAATGAGTTACTCCTGCCAATATTTTCTCTGCTTTTATCAGACTCTCCCTACTCTGTAAGTTACACTTGCTCTGTTAGACAAACTGTGCCAGTCTCACTTCTGTAAAATACTAAAGCTTTGATGCTAGATGTATGTAATTTGACAAACAGAATTGTATGTAACATTATTGTATGGTATTCTATTTCCAACTCCGTATAATAGTATACTGTTTACTGTGTACATGTATGTGGAGCTTTTCTCCCCGAGCCTCCACTGAAAATGGGCTAATAGCCCAGTCATATTTCCCCAGTAAAAAATGTTAAATAAATAAATAAATCTGCTTGCCATGTACAGAAACATACTTTTCAGCTAATAGCAAGAAGTATTTTAATATCCTTACATTATTGAATGATTTAGTCTCAATTTGCCTGCAGCAATATTTTTGGGAAAAAAGGAAATTTTATTCCTTAGGACATGAATTGCAGATAGCCTTGCTTATGGATCAATTGAGCACATGCCAAAGGATGTGAACTGGAAAGTAGACAACAGCATTCATGCATGCAATCAGTTTGTGTTAATTTACTCTAGTGAGCATGATAGCATTATTGTTATAAAAACAAACTTACATTAAAAGAAAACCATAATACTGAAATGAGGAAACATGAGATATAAATAAATGACATGCAGATCTAACTGAACCAGTAACAGAAAGCTTGGATATTTGCATTAGACAAAAAGTTAGATGAACAGAAGAAATGTGTTTTTTTCCGGAGCTGAAAAGGACAAGTAAAACCCTTTCGTATAACACATGGGGGACACTTAATGAGTAAGGCATACTCTAAGAACTAAAAGAAGCTGAAGGAAAACAATCAAAAAGGCCAAAGCATAGAACAAGGCAGGACGAGCCAATGGAATGAGAAATTATTTACTATATCTGAGACTCACTTAAAAATGAGTGAAAAACAGAGACTAGTTTGTAAAAATCAAAAAGGGATGGATTCGGTAATAAAGGAACGAGGAACAGTGAACAAACACCATGTGTCAGTGTCTGCCGAAATGGAAAAAAAAAGCAAATGTTTGTAGGGGTATTAAAAGGTTACTCAGGTGCAATTATTTACAGAGGATCTTTAAAACAAAAACATTTTGATGAGTGAGTCAGTAACATGAGGGCTTGCCATATAATGCTGTAAAGGGAATAAATTTGTATAGCAGGTCATATGCTTTCTAAATATATAGGGAAGAAAATATTTCTTGTCACAGCAGTTTGTCTGGTTGAGAAATATAGGAAATATGTTTACTAATGAATTCTACTAGATAACAAATTTAATCAAAACTTTGTATGAGAAACATTCATCTTTGACCTTGTCATTCTCTCCAAATCATATGTACTGCTGAAAATATGCCTTTGTGACAGAAATAGAATAAATGTAGTGAACCATGATCTATTTATTAAGGATGGCAGTCATCAAAATTAAATGAAGAAGATCAGATTTATTAGCACAAGAAAATTATTTTTTTAGTATCTCTGCAAGGAGACACACACGTATTTATTTATTTATTATTTATTTTACAATTGTTTACCAGGGAAGTCCGAGTGGGCAAGGTTGCCCGTTTACAGCGGAGGCCCGTGGAGAAAAACTCCATATACTATGCAAATACATGTGGCATAATATAATACAAAATAAAAATTATAATCCTAAATTTTAATTGACACATACTAATTCTGCAAGACTTCTAAACACAGTAGAATGTCTAAATATGTACTTTTACTAATACGAATACACTCTTGTAACTTGTTTGTGGAGTCCCACTATACAGATTTTGAACAGCATGGTTTGCAACTGAACAGTAGATGGCAGCACAGGCCAACAGAACTGCCTTAAATCTGGGCACTGGTTGGACTACATGACAGATTTGGAGTATGGCTCACTGCTGCACAGATGGGACAAAAATCACAACTGAACTTGTATGTACCCGGTTTCTCTTCTAACAGGCAACTAATCAAGTCTTTGATGTTTAGATGCACATTTATAAACTTCAGATTGCTGAGTTGGAGTAATAGGTGCTTCATGACACTTGTGAAACAGCATTCTCTTTTTTACCTAATACGTTTTTACTGCAGTGAAGTAAATACAGCAAAAAGATGTAACTACGTGACCAACTACTGCTGCTGCTAGTACCTCACGTGATTGGTGCGCACTTGCTTCCAAGTCAGCAAACTGTACGTGGCCACATCTGCTTAGGTATACACGGGGAGGTGTTGTATTATGTTTTGTGAAGGGTAGATCATGCCACATCTGCTTAGGTATACACGGGGAGGTGTTGTATTATGTTTTGTGAAGGGTAGATCATGCCACATCTGCTTAGGTATACACGGGGAGGTGTTGTATTATGTTTTGTGAAGGGTACATCATGCCTGCTCAACTTGGTAAACTTCTTTGAGTCAGTCACCAGAGCTGTGGAAGAAGGCAAGGTGGTTCATACAGCCTACCTTGATCTGGCCAAGGCCTTTGATACCATTCCCCACTCAGGAATCATAGAAAAACTCACTAAGCTAGGCATCAACTCCTATATCACTAGGTGGGTTGCAAACTGGCTCACAGGCAGAATCCACGGTGAAAGTAGATGACTCCAAGTCAGACTGCCAACCAGTCACGAGTGGAGTCCCACAGGGTTCGGTCCTGGGTCCTCTCCTGTTTGGTATCTACTGCTCTGAAGTCCAGGCCAACACGAAGGGACTCTGGCTGACAAAGTTCGCAGACGATTGCAAGTTGGGAACTATTATTAACTCCCCGAGTGATGTTGACATCCTACAGAAAGGCCTCACTGAGACCAACGACTGGTGTCAGAGCCATGGCCTTAAGCTCAATGCCAAAAAAGTGTGTCGCCATCCCCTTTGGGAAAAACCTGGTTCTCATGAATTACCACATCAATGGTACCATACCAAGCTCCTTGGCGTGGAAATAGACAACAAACTACTGTTTGATGTACATATAGCACAAACCATAAAAAAGGTCCACAAAAAATTGGGGACACTATATAGACACAAAAAATTCCTAACTGACCAAGCACACGTGACACTTGCCCAAACACACCTTCTATCTACTCTAATGTAGGCCGCTCCAATCCTTACACACATAAGAAAACAGGACCTTGAACAACTTCAATCATGCTACAATAAAATCGCCAGATTCGCTTCTAAATCCAACTACAAATCACACCACTGTCATGCACTGCACAAACTGCAATGGCTAGAACTACCCCAACTACTCAACTATCATCAACTAACAATTGCCTACAATATTTTGAACTATCCACTCAAAACCCCATCTCTTAGTCATTTACTAACCAAGCACACATCAAATCGTCCCCTATGCTCTTCAGAAAAAACACTACTGTCTATCTCTAATGCCAACAACTATGCAGGTAAGCCCTATTCTCCCAAAGCATAGCAAGAAACTGGAATAACCTTCCCCCTAACCGTACCTCTGCTGCATCGGCCAATATGCTTAAAAGCTCTCTAAAAGTCCACCTCATGAATAAATGGATATGCCCATGCATCACATAACATTTAAACATATCTCTTGTGACCACGATTTCTATTCTCACTGTCTGATATATATATTATATTGTATATCTGTTTGACACTGTATAACAATTATTTCAATCTGCTGAACTTTATTGTGAACTGTACATAATCTATATCTGAACATTTGATGTGCTGAACTTATCATACATTGTACATAATCTATATTTGGACATTTGATGTGTGAAGTTATTGTAATGTGCTGAACTTATCAGAAATTGTACATAATCTATGTCTGAACATTTGATGTGTGAACTTATTATAAACTGGAATTAAAATGTATGGAGCATTTCTCCCAGGGCCTCTGCTGTAAATGGACCTGTGTCCAGTCGGACTATCCCGGTAAACAAATGTAAAATAAAATAAAATAAAAATAAATAGTCCACTGAACACAGAAGGCATTATAAGAGATCTGGGAACATAGGTTGACAGTAACCTCTCTTTTGACTACCACATTGCCACTGTGGTCAGAATGCCCTTCAATGTGGCACATCTCATTACTAAGGGTTTTGCATCCAGGAAGAAAGAGGTCATTGTCTCCCTCTACTCTTCCCTCATTAGGCCAGTCATTGAGTACAATGCCCCATTTGGCATATACTTCACTAAACCTATGCAACGACTGGAGAGGCCGCAAAAGTACTTCACAAAGAGGATCCTAGGCCTTAAACATTTGTCCTATATGGACAGACAAAAGAAAATCCAACTATTCTGTCTCATATCGCCTACTTAGAGGCAATCTCTGCTTGACTTACAAAGCCATGTCTGACCCAGCTCTGCTAGAAATGCTACATCTATAGAAATCCCTCCGCACCACATGCTCCATAGGTTCATAGGTAGGTACTAGGCTATCGGCCCAAGGACCTAAGCAAGCCTAGCCAACAAGAGTCCCTGGCTTACATCATCCAAGAAAGATAATTTCCTGTGCCCCTGTCAAGCAGAGCCACAGAAGTGATCTCCGGGGTGTATTTCCTATTTCCCATCCACTCATCAAGATTTTTCTTGAAGAGTGCTAATGAGGAACTTTACTTGACATAGATGGGTAGCTTGTTCCAGAGTATAGGAAGTCTCTGGGACAGGAATCTATCCCTCCAGCATGTAGCTCGGAGGGATTAGGATTTCATTACCACAATCAACAGAACATGCTGGAGGGACAGGTTCATAACCCAGAGACTGCCCATGCTATGGAATACACTTCCCATACATATCAAGCAGAGCACCTCACTGGCCCTCTTAAAGAGAAATCTTGATGAGTGGATGGGAAATAGAAAATTCACCCCACGGATTACTCGACAGAGGCACTGGGAACTAAGGTCAGGTGGCATGATGTCAGGGTAATCTTATGGGCTAGGCTTGTAAAGACCCCAGGGCCATTAGCCTAGTACACACCTATGAACCTATGAACTAAGCTAATGACCACCAGGGCCTTGCAACCCAACCCAATTGTGTCTCTATGTATTATTTATTAGGAGGGGTATGTTAGTTAGGAAATTTGTAGATGTTATGTGTGTGTGGGGCGGTATGTTAGTTTGTGTATTACTGTCTGCCTGTGTCTGTCACAGACATGGGGGCCAGACCTAGGGTGAATTTCTGATTTCCCATCCATTGGTCAGGGTTACGCTTAAATAGGGCTAGGGATGGACTCTGTTTCTCATTTCCAGAGCATGATGATTCTCTGAGACACATATCTGTCTTGTCAACATGTCCTATTTATGTCACAAAGATAATTTAAATCCTTGGATGTAGTGGTTCTGATGATGTTCATTTTGCAGATGTGCAAAATGTCCATCAGAGCTGGATCCGAGGATGTCTTTTATTCTAGGCATAGAGCGCCTCTCTGTAACCTTTAGAAGACTGAGTATAG
This sequence comes from Protopterus annectens, assembly GCF_019279795.1. Taxonomy (NCBI): domain Eukaryota; kingdom Metazoa; phylum Chordata; order Ceratodontiformes; family Protopteridae; genus Protopterus; species Protopterus annectens. The sequence continues at coordinate 1,171,372,791 of NC_056725.1, read as the reverse complement.
ATGCAGGTCTTTAAGGTGAGCTGTACATGACAGTGTGTTAATACCCTGGATTCTCCTGGTAAGGAACTTTTGTGGGTGTTCCTACTGTTGCATATGTCTGGTTAGGCACATGCTGAAGGGTACAATAATTTCAATGAAGGTTCTGATAAGGGCCAAATAAAGTGTCAGTATGATTTCCTTGACCTGGATGCCATGCCCTTATTTATAAGTTGGGCAACATAGAATGACTTTCTTATTACCATGGCCACAAGTTGGTCAAAGGCCAGATTAATGTCTACATATGTTCCCAGATCCCTGACTACTGGGTCAACTCTTAGCAGTGTCTTATTGGTGGAGTAATTAGCCTGGTGTCAGTTTTCCCAAAAGGCACTATAATGCATTACTTGGTATTGAGTTTTAGTTCGTGACTTTGGCACCAGTCATTTGTCTGCGTATGACCCTCTTGTAAGATGTTTGTGTTATGGGGTAATCTATGCTAGCTCCCAATTAGCAGTCATCTGTGAACTTAGTCAGCCAAAGGCCTGTGACATTAGCCTTTACCTCCAAGAAGTATATGCCAAATAGGAGCGGTTCCAGCATGGAACCCCGAGGTACCCTGCTAGTGACTGATCTCTTAGAGGAGGTGGTATCACCATTCTTGACTTTCTGTGCCCTGTCTGTGAGCCAATTGACAACCTAGTAAGTTATGTAAGGGTTTATACCCAATTCAATGAGTTTGTCAACTATACCCGAGTGGAGTATTGTATTGAATACCAGGTCAAGGTATGTGGTTTGCACTGTTTTCTCCCATTCATTTGCTTGGCGACTTTCTCGAAGAAGTTCAACAGGTTTAGTAGGCATGACTTTCCCCTTTGGCTTAGCCCCCCCCCCCCTTTATAATACTTGGACAAACAGGTTGACAATATACCTGTGTAAGTCCTAATATTAATAGTTATACAGTGAAGTAAAATAATCTATCGACATAGTTAAAATCCAGTTTTACTGATTTTGTACTTCTCTTTCCCCACCCTCTTTGTTGCTGTCCCTTCTGTCCCATAATTTTTTTCTCTCTACAGTTTTCTAACAATTAAATGCAACAGCAGGGTGACATGCACAGACCACACTGGTATGTCCTGCCATTCTCCCAAAAGTGGCATCAACATAAGCACCATGACTGCCACCACCACCACCACCACCACCAGGGGCAGCCAGCACATCTGGGTCCCAGTGTGCCACAGATGCCTCCACACCTTTTGTCCAACCCGCATCACCTGTGTTAGATAGCTCTGCATTGGAGGGTGGTACATTGGTATCCACTGGTAGCAGTGCAAGTGAAATTGACACTTTTGTTACTAGTCAGAAGCTTGTGGGTAAGATAATAGAAAGGAGGTTAGATGCCTGCTCTGGTTTTGTAGAGACCATGATCCTGGACTAACTGGGTCATGTCTCTGACTGGTGCTATCTCCAGCTTTTGAGTCAGAACCCAGTGGTGATGGCTCACAGAGAGATGAGTAATCTCCCACCGGGTCTAAGTTGGCAGAGACTGCATCTCTGAACACTCAGTCCTCTCCCCAACCCTGTGTTCCCTCCTCGTTTGTGTATGTGCCCATCTTTGTATACTGTACAGTCCTCCTCACTATTATCCTCTCTCTGTCTCTGAGGTCTCCTACACCATTGCTTTCCCCCTCCTTCGTTGTGATACCCCACACCCTGTCAGTCATATCTGTCTTTCCCTGTAACCTACCCTCCCCCCTTACCCACATCAAATTTACCTGACTTCCTTGTCCAAATTTTCCTTCGCTGTAAAAAATAAAATGAAACCTGTCCCACAAAAAAAAAAAAAAAAAAAAAAACACCCATACCTTTCAACTTCCCAAATATTTCACTAATGTACACAACTGACTAGAATTGTTCATCATAAAAAATGGCTTCTGACATTAAAATTCAGTATTTCAGTCATTCATTATTTCAGCTATTGTTGTAATTCAACATTATTATTGAACTAAGAAGTTGAGAGTTATGCTCCTACCCCACCTCAATAACTGCCCATTTGTTTTTGGCTCACCTTGTATTCTGCACTTTGCTTGCTTCCCCTTTTCAAATCTGTTCTGTACTCCCATTTTGAACCTTTAGTCTGGTCAAAAAATGGATGAACACAACACAAGCGCGTTACCAAAAAAGGCTTACAAAAAAGTAATTTTTCTGTCCTTATACACTGCACAATGGTTGGCAGAGAGCTTTGGCACTACCTGTATATAACCACAGAAAATGTCAGTTCTTGTACTATGGCAAAAATGAAGAAAAATCCTTGGCATGCGTAAATGATACTGCCATTGTTCATGCAAATAAGCTGAGCATGCTCACGCATTATCAAACAATAATGAAATATGGTAAAGTTAGTTCTGCCCCTGTACAAGTTTTTATAGCTCAACATATTCATTATATGGTGAGTCCATTTTCAGTTTACTTGGTTCAGTGTTCTCCTCCTCTAAGAGAATGTTGAGCATTGTTTTACAATTTTATGTTTTTATCAGACCACTGTATTCCATTGCCCTGCAATATATTTTTTATTGCTTTTCATCTGATTGCTTCAGTGGAACACCTGGCTAAGGTTCTGGCTCAGGGAATACATTTGACACCGACATGACTTTAAATGCATTCAGGTGTATGTCTGTTTTCTTGATATTGTATGTTGAATTCCCCTGGGGTGTGTTTTACCGACACCTTCCTTATGTAAGATTTTATAGTATACCTGGCTAATGCCATAGTTTGGGACATATGAGTGACACAGACATTGTTTCAAATGCATTTAGGTGTAGCTATTTTTTTCTTCCTATCATTGAGTTCCTTTCCCCTGAAACTGAATATTCTTATCATCAATGTATCTAGTCTGTCCTGAGATTTGACACCTTCTAACCAACAAATCTATTTCTGGATTCATATGTAGCATTCTTGAAGTAAGACATTAAGTGATATTCTTGGCAAAACATAGAGGAATACAACACACACACCAAATATCTTTCTTTGTTGCATGATGGTTGACAGAGAGCAACTTCAATTTCCAAATTTTATCACAAAAAAGGACAGTTCTCATTGCATGGCAAAAATGAAAAAAAATCCTTCAGACGCATTGAGATATTCTTATTCATCATTCATCGTGCAACTGAGCTGTAAATGTGCATCACCAAGCAGTACTAAATACAGTGAAGTTAATACTTTCACTGTAACAGCTTCCATTGATCATTGAAGTCCTGAAGTGATGCGTGCATTGTCAATAGAGTGGGTAGAGGTGTTGAGCCCCTCATGGTTGTATGTTATTTACAATGTTCAATTTTTAGTCTTCAACACGGTTCTAACATTCACTTGAAATGTGTCTTTTCTGACAACTTCACTGTAAGTACTGTTCATTCGCTAATGCACTACTCTAGAGAATATCAATTAGGGAGGTAGGGGATCAAATCCATATGATGTTTTATTCCTTACAATACAAATACATATACTACATATATGTAACAGTTTTGTTTACAAGTTGAAATGCTTTATTAACAAGTTATTAAACCCTACATCTATGGAAGTCCTCATTCACAGTGGCTTGCTTATTCCAGTGCCAGTTAATCTTTCAAATACTAACTTTTTAGACAATTTAATTCCCATAATTGATGACTAACTCAGCGTTTCTGGTTATATATGCAATAGTTTTGTACTGATAACTTACATAACTTGTAACTGGGTGGAGTGTTACAATCACCTGATATTTGTATGTTGTTTTATAATGTGCAGTAATCACTTAGTAACACTGTTCTAACATTTCCCTGAAATGTGTTTGTTAGAAAACTTTCCTATGAACTCTTATCTGGAATGACATGCTAACACACTAGTTTAGAGAATGCCAGTGATTAAGACAGGTGTTTATATACATTTTTGTCTATCCTGTGTTCCATTTTCTTGAAATGATGCATTCCTATCATCTCTTTGGAATTATGTCATTGGGGTTTGGCACTTTCTAAACAAATATATATATATATATATATATATATATATATATATATATATATATATATATATATATATATTCATTTACCACTCTTGAGCTAAGACATTGACAAATATGGGCCCCGATCCAACAGCCATGTTGCTCATTCCTTATTGGCTCACCTTCTAGTCTGCTCTAAACTTGCTTCCCTTTTTCATCTCTCTACTATACTGTGGCCAAAAATAGATGCACACAACACACACATGTCCAAAAAAGAGCTGCTAAAGAAAAATATCATTTGTTCTACAGCTTTGCAGTGCATGACTGTTCACCGAGAACAACATTAATTGTCAAACATTACCAGAAACAACACACATTTGTTTTGTCCCAGGGAAAAAATGAAGAAAATGCAGTATTACGCACTAATAAATCACCAGTGGTCATACAACTAAGCTAAGTGACAATGGGCATCAACAGCACTATGAAGCGGGATACAACTAATGTCTATAGTCTAAGTGCTTCCATGTCAGTGCGTTGGATGGATGATTTTAATCCCCGATGGTTGTATGCTATTTTACAATCTTACACCTTGTTGTGACATTCCCAGGAATGTATGTTTCCTGTTACATGCACTATAAGTATAAAAATACTTTTACCAGATAAAGTATTTTTTCTCTGCCTTTTCATTAGCGACTGCTTATTCTCACCAAAAAGCGAGTTTCTAACTGCTCTACTACCTTTAAAAGCTTGTTATTGCATTTTTACTGTACCTGCACTTTAAAAGTTGTTTTTGTGTTAATTTAACTGTTTAGGCTGCCCACTCAAGTGCGCTAGCCTGTGTAAAGTATTTACAGTGTTTTCCTATTAATTTCTGCTACTGTTTTTGCAAAAAAAAAAGAAAAAAAAAACATAAATATCCTTGTTTCCCACCTTTTCTGAGCTAGAATAGTCCAGATTTCAGCTTTTGCTGAATTCTGGGCTTTGGTATAAGTTCCTGTGTTGCCCATATCCTTACTTGGATAAGAGGAAGCTTCTCTGTTCACCAGTGAGAGTGGGGAGCTTTGAGCAGCCTATATGTCCGTGGAGGAATGGTCTCTGCCCAGAAACTAGTAGATTATTGGCCATTTTGGGCTAATTCCTAGCTCTTTCAAGTTCCCACCTTAAAACCTGCTTTTGTGCGGTTTTGCTCGATATTGCGCATAGCACAACATTGTGCAACGTAGTGCAGCATCGTTTTAACAGTTTTAAACTTCTCCCAGCTCCACAAAGTCTACTCTTCAAATTTTCCCTTAGAACTACTCAAACTCTCCAGGAAACCTCTCTACTTTCCTCTTACAGTTCACCACTTGCCCTAGCTTCACAGTAAATGCAGATAAACTACTAGCACTTACCCCTTCGTACAAAACAGTAGTAATAGGCTCTGGATTCTCCCATTAACCAATATTTAGAACTCTCCAGGCATGTATGTCCAAAGCACAGTTTCAGTCATACTCTCCAGTCCAGCTGGTGAACCTGGGAATCCTGAGGCAATGTTACAATTGCCTCATGTACACAGACAACCCCCTCCTCCTACCATCAACCTCTAATGTATATGAGAGATGCAACTATACAGCCAAACTGGAGTCTAAGCCCTCTCAACCCAAGACTGGTACCACCAGTCAGGAGGAGAAGGTAAACATGAGCACTCCAAAACCAGTCACACATAGACTGATCACACCTGAAAACATGACACATAAACCCACAAAGACATACTCGGAGGCTCTAAATAAAAACTTGCCAAAACAGCAGAGACTTCCTAAGCAGACACACAAGCACTCACTACCCAACATTAACCATACACATACCCCACATAGACAGTGTGCCACACAGTCCCAGCCCTTAAGGCCAAACGACACCCCTAATACACTAGTAATAGGTGACTCTATTGTCAGGCACACTGACGTCCCACTCACCATACTGAACTAAGAGAAGGTCACTGTAAGTTGCCTGTCGGGTGCCAGGATCCACCACATAACTCAAGCACTCAGGTCACTACACAGCAAGTACAAATACGACTCTGTCATTGTCCATGCTGGTGTAAACGGCTTGAGACGTACCTCCCTGGACTACATGAAAAGAGACATAGAGGAGCTCTCTGATCATGTGGCCCAGGCCGGTATGACCCTGACCCTGAGTAGCATCCTGCCCTCAGCTAGAATGATGCCACAGTATAGAGACAAAATGATTGACTTCAGCAATTGGCTAAGCTAATGGTGTCATTCAAAGGGGATCCAGTGTCTGTCAGCCTGGGACGATGTGCTAGACAAGCCACATTGCTTAGCCAGGGATGGCTTGCACCTGTCACCCCTGGGCTTTCGAATACTGACCAAGGCTCTTGCCACCCCCAAAGTGCCTTTTTTAGGCAAGGCTCAAAAGACAAACCCACCTCCTTAGACAATACAAAGAATAAAAAACTAAGGGTAATGCTACTCAATGCCAGAAGTCTAAATCTAAAGATGCACGCACTCGAGGCACTCCTCAGTATGGAGCAAATCGATATCTGTGCAGTGACAGAAACCTGGTTAAAGACTCCTGAGAGCACCCCAACATTACCAGGATTCAACTCATATCATACTTTTCGGCCACAAAACTCGGACAATAGCACCAAGGGAGGGGGTGTATCCATCTTCATCAAGGACATCCACATCTCCAGATTAGTGGCATTGCATGAAACATCGGAAACAATTCATGTGCAATTAACAGTGGGCAAAACTGCCTTCCAAGTCATAGCCTGCTATAGATCACCCTCTCTGTCTCAAGACCGACACATGACCTTTCTGAGAACACTAGAGAATATGAAGATCCTACCAAACACCATAATATTGGGGGACTTCAACTACCCAAACATCGACTGGGTAAACTGCTCGAGTCCAAACTCATTTGCCCAATGGTTTCTAGAATTCATCAACTCAAAACACTATGGAAAAACTAGACACTGTTCCTACAAGAGGGGAAAATACATTAGACCTAGTCATTACAAACACAGGGGATCAATGTTCCACACCAGAGGTAAATCCCTCGTTGGTGAGATCGGACCACAAACTGATCACAATGGACATCCACATCCCAACCCCACCCCCAGCCAAGGAAACCACAGTGAAGAACCTCTCAAAAACAAACTTCACTCTCCTCAAGACAGAAGTAGGAAGCTTCAAAGCCCCTGAGAAATTGGAAAATGTTACCCAAACCGCAGAATCCTATACGAACGCACTCTATATGCACCTACAGGAATACATGGATCGTGCCATCCCAAGTAAAACCAAGGCTCGCTCCTCCAAAAATAGGAGACCAGTCTGGTGGACCCCAGCCATAAACAAGCTATACAACAAAAGGAGGAGACTACTACATGTCAAGGCCAAAACTCTAAAAGGGAAGGTATCCTTGATCAGTATTAGCAAGAAACTTTTCTCCACCATAAAAGCCTCAAAGGCAAACTTCGAAAGAAAAATTGCCAAAGACTCCAAAGATAATCACAAGGCATTCTTCAGTTATGTCAGGAACCTGGGAGGAAACACCCAGATCTGCTCAGAGGTAATACAAAATGGCACAAAATACACGGAACTGACTGACATTGCCAACATTCTGGCTGACAGGTTCAGTGCAAATTTTACCCCCCCTTCCCCCCAAAAGGGCCTGTGTCTATCCCGGATGAATGTAGTCCCCCAGATATCTCAGACACACAGGTAAATGCAGCCCTCTCCAAAGCTAAAAACACAGCGTCTATGGGACCAGACGGAATACCGAGCTGTGTCCTGTATGAGCTCCAGGGAGAACTAAACCCCCACTTAAATTCACTATTCCAACTCAGCCTTAAAACAGGTTATGTACCCAAGGAATGGCGTATAGCAACAGTGATCCCTCTCCACAAGGATGGCCCCACAACGAATCCTGGGAACTATCGCCCCATACGTCTGACTAGCCTAATTTGCAAGGCTATGGAGTGTATCATTATGGATCTCATAAACAAAGATGTCAGGAACCTCCAGACATTGGACCCTACCCAGTTTGGTTTTGTTAAAGGCAGATCCTGCCTCCTAAACCTGGTTGTCTTTTTTGAAACAGTCACCAAAGCCATAGATGAGGGTAAGGCAGTCCACACTGCCTATCTGGACCTCGCTAAGGCTTTCGACACAATACCACACTCTGGAATCATAAACAAACTAACCAGCTTAAACATCAACCCGTATGTCACAAGATGGGTTGGAAACTGGCTTATGAATAGAACGCACGTGGTCAGGGTTGGAAGTGCCATGTCCAACTCTAAACCTGTTACAAGTGGAGTCCCACAGGGCTCAGTCCTGGGGCCCCTCTTGTTCGGTATATACTTCTCTGAAGTACAGGCCAGCACAAAAGGACTGTGGCTTACCAAGTTCGCTGATGATTGCAAACTAGGAGCCATAATAGACTCCCCGGCCAACACAAGCATTCTCCAAAAGGGTCTTACGGAGACAGATGCCTGGTGTCAGAGCCATGGCCTCAAGCTTAACACCAAAAAATGCATAGTTATCCCCTTTGGGACAAGCAAGGTGCCCACTAATTACCACATAGGAGGTAACCAACTAAGTACAGAAGAAGTAATTAGGGATCTGGGGACCCAGGTTGATAGTAACCTCTCCTTTGACAATCTCATTGCCAAAATAGTCAGAAAATCCTTCTATATTGCCCATCTTATAACTAAAGGGTTCTCCTCTAGATCTAGAGAGGTCATTGTGCCCCTATACTCATCACTCATCAGACTCATAATTGAGTACAATGCCCCATTTGGGATGTACCTTACCCGGCACCTGCAGCAGCTGGAGAGACCCCAAAAGTTCCTTACCAAAAGGATCATGGGCCTCAAACAGTTGCCCTATGCAACTAGGCTAAAAAAACTACAGCTCTACTCAGTTGCTTAACGCCTGCTCAGAGGCAACCTCTGCCTGACTTACAAGGCCATGTCCAACCCAGAATTAATGGACATGCTCCACCTTAAAAAAACAAATCCATTAGAGCCACACGCTCCTTGGATTTAAACTTCAGCACAGCGATAAATAGGGCATGCTGGAGGGATAGATTCATATCCCAAAGGCTTCCCACACTCTGGAATAAAATCCCAATTTACGTAAGACAAAGTCCCTTGCTGGCCCTCTTCAAGAGAAATCTTGATGAGTGGATGGGAAAGTGTAATTTTGCACCTGGGATCACTCCAGTGGCACTACTGGACAGACGCTCTAGAAGTTAAATTATAAGGGTGGAGAGAGCCAAACACATTTTTGGCTAGGCTTATAAATGTCCTAGGGCAGATAGCCTAGTATAAACCTATGAACCTATGAACCTAAATACGCTATTCTAGAGCGTATCACTAGCAAAGGTGGGTGGGTTCAAGTTAAAGAGGTGTAGCTTGTAGCAATCTGAAAAAAAAAACATATACTGCAGAAATACATTGCCAGTACTCATATAAATAAGCTGATTGTTGTTGCATGTCAATATGAAATGAAAAAAAAATGTTGATAGTCTAACTGCTTCCATGGCTCACTGCAATCATGCAGTGATGTGTACAGTTTCAATCCATGGGTGGAGGGTTTTAGTCCCCTCATAACTGTGCTATTTTACATTTTGCATTTTTCACTCTGACAAAATGTTGTTCCATTTCCCAGACACATTTTTCCTAGGTGTGTTCTGTGGCATGCCTTGCTAACATGCTGATACAGAGCCTGTCACTATCCAAGGCATGGTTTCTAATCCATTCAGGTGTTCTCATCCCTGAAATGTATTTTTTTCTGGTAGCTTCTCCATCAGTGAGTGTGTGTCATGGGTGAATTCCTCTCCTGGATTCCTATTGTCATTTTTTACTGGCATTCACATTATTGTGCAGGTACAATTCTCAAAGTGTTATGTTATCACGAGGGTTGTAGTTCGATATGTCTTGTTCTTTTACTGTTCCCCTCTTTTCGGGTGTAAGTTTTACCTGCATCCACACTTCAGTAATATCATACCCCCCTTTTTCAGTCAGGTTTTACTGCGGAACTCCCTTTGTAGTTTGTTGCCCATTTCTGCACTTTCCATTACTGTAGGGTTATATCTACAGTCTGCTGTTAGCCATCAATTACAGTTTACCATTCACAGTACATCTCTCTCCATATATATATATATATATATATACATATATATATACACACACACACACACACACACACACACACACACACACACACACACACACACACACACACACACACACACACACACACACACACACACACACACACACACACACACACACACACACACACACACACACACACACACACACACACATATTGCTTTAAGTTTTTAAGTTGCAGCAATACTGCAGCTGCTCATAATGCAAGCCGGTCTAACACTATTTGGCTGTAGACCATCTGTAGTGTGGCTCCAATGAGAAAATCCTCATTAAACATAATGCCGTGGCTGCATGTATACATAATGAGCCTCGGCCGTGATTTGTGTATGTGGCATTTAGGAATCCCGAGGATAATCTCTCCCACCTAAGTTTTAGTGAATATTTCCTAACTAGTATCAGTTATAGTCACACAGAAATGAAGTGACATATTTTGAAAAAAAAAAAAACATGGAGTTAGCATGTTTAATTTCCAGGGGTGAGGGGGCAAAGCCACCCCAACATAAAAGCAATGTTTTTGTTTTGTTTAAGCGATTACAGATTGAAGCAGCTTGTTTACATTTGCAATCACTTTAATTTTTAATTCTGTGATTTTTTTTTTGCTTTAGATCTTTGTGATATATATATATATATATATATATATATATATATATATATATATATATATATACATATACACACACACACACACACACACACACACACACACACACACACACACACACACACACACACACACACACACACAAAATGTGTCTCTTACAACATGTCATAATGTGAGATGATCAACTGCTTTGCAATATAGGGATTGCTGAAATGCTCAACTTTATTAAAACTGAGCATTTGTACAATGGGAATATTGCTTATGGGTGGGTTTAATAAGTGGTTTTGGTTGTAATGTTTATTAGTGTGGGTAGAGTTGTACTCTGTTACTGCTGATGTGATTTTTTTTTTTTTTTTGTGTACTGGCAGTTATTGTAGTCTGCAGGGAGATATTTCTCCTCTTCAAGTGGGGACGAATATGGAGTAGGTATATTTAAGTCTGGGTTGTGGGATGCAGGGGGCTTGCTTGCCTTCAAAAAAATGTTTGTTATTTTTTTTTTGATTTTGTGATTTGTTTTGATATTCATTATTCGATATTCTTACATTTGGAATTTGCTACAATTGCTCTTTTGAGATGCCAGTTTTTTTTACTTATTTTGCAATTTGTTGTTTTGTTTGGTTTCATAAACACACACACACACACACACACACACACACACACACACACACACACACACACATATATATATATATATATATATATATATATATATATATATAGTACAAGTTGGTTGTTGATCTCTGAAACCTCAGAAGAATGTACTCTTCAGAGTTAGTAAAGCTCTGAAGGGCTAGGCCCTCAAACTTGTCTTTTAGTCAGCTCAGCTCGAGCTGCTTGACAGTTTGGGCATGTGGAAGGCACCCTGAAGCTTTGGAAGCTGTCTAGCTGTTATATCCTTGGCAGGATATAACTCCATATAGCTATGTCATTGCAGCAGTGATCAATATGATGAACAGAATGTGGTATATTGATTGATTTTTGTGATGACCAGCTATATTTCAGCAAAAAAAGAAAGGAAAAAATACATCCTGCAAATAAGTACGGCATTAAAAATACTTCAGTAACTTGAGTGATAAACACATCACTAGGTCTTGATAAGATTATATCACTTAATTTTGGCACATTTTTGTGAAAACATTGCTGAATACTTAGCTATAATTTTAAGTCATTTAATGAAGCATAGGCAATTACTGTCTAGTAATTTGAAGATATTCATAAGTCTGAATCAAAAGTGATTGTAGCCACTATAAAGTAATAAGCATAACATCATATATCAATATGCTTGTTGAGGCATACATAGAACATTCACATGCAGAGTATAATACAAAAATCCAGAGTGAATTACCCAATAGTTTCCTAAAGAGTATCTCTTATCTAACAAATGCACTGTATTTTTAAAAACATTTTAGCATTGCTATGAATGATGGATAATCCATAGGCATATTACATTTTGATTAAGGAAAACTGTTTAATAATCTTGCTTGTGATAATTAATTATATAGACTTTTTATTTCTGTTTGAACAGCATTTTACTAAGATCTACTCAATAAATAGTTCTGTTTCAGCAGCCTTTTATTTGGAGCTACTCAATATTTTTTATTCATTTTGTTGGGCTGCCATTCTCTCCAAAGTTAGAAACCTGTGAGGTAGAAGTGAGATTCACGGACTTCAGCCATCATTGGTTGGGCAGTTAATAGGTTTCCTGATGCCCACAGTAGCCTTTACCCTTTTAGCCAGTATGTGGGTTGGAATACTTTGCCACTGAAGTACATGCTTCTGCACATGGGGTAGAATGCTGTGCCACTGTAAGTACATGCTTTTGCACATGGGGTGGAATGCTGTGCCACTGTAAGTACATGCTTCTGTACACGTTGGCATTTCCTGGTCAGAGTTGCATCCCCGCATCTCTGTACATGGAAGTGCACTCCTGGGTTACCCTATGTAACATACTTTCAGTCAGTTCTCTCCCCTTCAGATGTGTGTGTTTGTTTAATCTCAGGACCACATGCCATCCTTCCTTGGCTAGCTCCTGCATTATCCATGCTGCTAGGTGGACTCAAGTCGTGCACTTCTATGCTGTGGAACCAGCCACCTTCCTCAGTAGTTCCATTGCAAGTCCAGTATGTACAAGTACGTGCAAATCCTGCAAATTTGCTGAATGGGTTAACAGCTTTCAGTTGTTATCTTAAACATCTGTATTAGGATCTTTTTTTACCTTCTGCTTATATGCTTTCTGTGTGAGAAATGGAGTTTTTTAATTAAATATGCAGGTGATAATAAAATGGTATCAGCTGATAAGGACAGAAGTTGTGATGCATAAAGTTTATGTTTATTTAAGTACTTACAGCTAAATATTGTACTTATTTTATTTAAGTTTGCTGACCAGGATAATGGACTGATCCCAGAGAATCTATTTTAGCCACAGCTTGGGTTTACAAATAATCAAAGTGATAAACATTAGGGTTATCTTTGGACAATTAGCAAGCATACAGGTTATATAAAAGGCTGTTTTGAACCAATGTGATGAAATATAATAAATAAAGCTAAATGTGAACATCATTAAATGTATTGCAATACACAGATTAGAATCACCTAATCAAACAGATGACAAGATATATTGCTATTACTACTTAAATTATGCACACTATTTGCAACAGTTAAAATCTGCAGCAGATGAAAAGACTGCTATGGAAGCATAAGGTTAGGCTGGCTGGTGAGAATAGGACTGGAGGAAAAGAATCCAGTAATTAGTCTTTGGTGGGTACAAGCATAAGCTGCTCTAATGGCAGATGGTTCTAGAATTCAAGTTTAACTTCATCAGCTGGAGGACTTGAACACGTGTCAAGGGGAAGGGAGTCCCATAGCCTGGGGCCTACAGTAGAGAAGGCCTGTTCAGAGGCAGTTAGTGAACTGGGTGGGCAACGAAGGATGGTCAAATGTCTATAATGTGAAAGTAAGAGGTAACTATTTGTGATCATTAAGTCTGGATGAGAACTGTGGACAAGTATGGCCTTTTATGACATCATATATGAGTAGGCTAACAGGGATAGACCTTATTCTAGCTGGGGAAGAGGAGTCCTTTTCCAGTTGTGTTGCTGGCTTCTTTGACAAAGCATTTGAAGATGAAATAACAGACACTGATTTGTTGATTTTAAGTCTGAGCTGCTCAGTGTGAGGCATCATGGATAAAGGGTCACGTGAGATATATATGTGTGTATATATATATATATATATATATATATATATATATATATATATATATATATATATATATATATATATATGGGTCTATCTCTTTTGATTGAATCTCATTTGATTATAAATGTTCTCCAAAACAAATATACCATAAAAATGTTTTTGCAGGGGCAGGCCCCTCTGCACACAATATGTGGAGCTTTGCCCCTCTATATACCCCCTTACTTATATGTAACGACTTCATGGTGGCACAACCATGGAGAAAAGAAAAAGAAAACACCACATACAATGAATCAGTGCTCGAGAGTAAACAAGGACATCTAAAGATGCTGGGGTACAACGTGATACTGACCATTGTAATTTACACAAACTCTTCTAGACTGACTTCCTTAATAGCTCCTATGATAATAAGAAATGAAATCACCTCATACTTTGTATATACTTCTAGACTTTTCTATAAAGTAGTTGGTCAAATGAGTTTTCTGTCAAATGGGTTTGACCATTTGGGATTCAATCAATTTACATATGAGCCATTGACAATCTTTTTTTCTGCTCACTGTTTATCGAAAATTAAATATTAAAAATTATGAGCTGAAAAACCTAACAAAATTTTGCAGGGGGGGGGGGTCAATCTGCCCTGTACCCCCCCAAAAAGATTATATATACCAATTCAATGGTTGCACCATAGGGAAGAAAAGGGGGGAACCCCCAAAAGTGCACCATCGGCTTGAATAATATAATACATTTTGGCAAAATTCACAGTGACATTAAGTTCTTGCACTTAAGCTGCTTAACCATCATCAGCACAGTGAACATCAGTAAGTAAGCCTATATATATATATATATATATATATATATATATATATATATATATATATATATATATATATATATATATATATATCGAAAGTGTGATGAGAGACTTAGGGAGACAGGTGGACAGTGGTCTCACCTTCGATAACCTCATTGCCACAAGAGTCAGGAAATCCTTCTATGTGGCAAACCTCATCACTAAGGGCTTTTCATCCAGAAAACAGGAGGTCATTGTCCCACTGTACTCATCCCTCATTAGACCCATTATAGAGTACAAAGCTACATTTGGTATGTACCTCACAAGACATCTGCAACAGTTAGAAAGGCCACAGAAATACCTCACTAAAAGAATCACAGGCCTAAAGCAGATGCCCTATGCTGACCGTCTAAAAAAATTCCAGCTATACTCTGTGGCATATTGTCTACTCAGAGGCGATCTCTGCATAACATACAAGACCATGTCAAACCCTGAGCTGCTGGATATGCTCCACTTAAAGAAATCCCAATCCCTCAGAGCCACACACTCCAGAGATCTAAACTTTGTCATCACAATGAACAAAACATGCTGGAGGGATAGGTTCCTGACCCAGAGACTCCTCATACTCTGGAATAGACTGCCCATACATGTCAAGCAGAGCACCTCCTTGGTCCTCTTCTAAAGGAACCTTGATGATTGGGTGGAAGATAGGAAATTTACCCCAGGGATCACGTCAGTCATCCTGCTAGACAGGGGTCCAGGGAAGTAAATATTGTGGGAAGAAATATCCAGGGAATTGTTATGGCTAGGCTTGTATAGGCCCCTAGGGCTGATAGCCTAGTGCCAACCTATGAACCTATATATAAATATATATATATATATATATATATATATATATATATATATATATATATATATAATATGTATAGATATATATATAAACATAGATATATAGATATATCTTTGTTTATTTATTTATTTGTTTGTTTTTTATTTATTTTTACCAGTGTAGTAGACTGATCTATAGAAGATCCATTTCAGCCACAACCCATGAGTTACAAAAGACAGTTCATATGTACCATGAGAAGAGAAGACCAGCACAGAACTGCAGTGAATACATACACACAGAATATAAAGTAGCAGTGTGTGGTATTTACACATTTATACTGTAGTACTGATACCATATTGGGCTAAATGGTTACATTGTAGATGGGGGGTAAAGTTGAGTGCTATTTCAAAATCTGGGAAGGTGGTAAAGAATATTTGTTTTGTTAGGGTTTAATGCAAGGTCTTCTTTGAGCAGTATATGGTAAAGATAGTTTAGATTATTCTGAATGTCTTTTTAGGGTGGAGCTGTGGTTAGGAGCTGATTTACAAGTGACAATGGCAACACTGTACATTAGGATGTTTGGTGTTTTGATTAGCTAAGGGAGGTTACTCATGGAATATTGAAACCATTTGGGGTCAAGGGTGGGACCTTGATGTACACAAGGGTGTAAATTAAAAATAAGACAAAGATAAAATTAAACATATTACAATGCAAATATATTGAGTGAGGCAAACTAGAAACTGAAGGACTGGATAACAAGATAGAATAATGCACTTAAGAATGTAATTAAATTAATATGCTAATTTAAATAAATAAGCCTTAAGAAATCTTTTAAAACCACTAAGTGTTCAGGAATTTCAAAGCCCCCTTGGCAGTAGATTGCAAAGATGGGGAGCACAAATCCAGACAGATTCAGGCCATATCCCTTGGAACCACCTGCAGCCACTAGGTAGCACAGGGAATGGTATAGACAGACAGACTGCAAGAAGCAATCAGCTATTACAGGTCTAAGGTAGGATAAAATACAAAGGATTGTATAATGCACACACACATTAATGTAAAATAGTAGAAACCTGTGGACTGACAATGCAAAAAGCTGATTCACAAAATACAGTTTCAGAAAAATACAGCAAGATGAATGATGCAAAAGAGAAAAAGATTGTGTCATAGTATTGAAGTATAGTATAATATAAACTATTGTAATGTTGCATGCAGTTCTTTAATATAGAAGCTTGCAACTCTTAGCATGCCAAGAGGTTTTACACATTTAAAAAAATGTACTGCTCTTGTGAAAAAAAAGTTGACAATGGCTGAGTGCCAAAAATGCTACATACCTTGGCAGTGATGGACAGGAGGAGGACACCTGCTACAGAAATAGTATATTTATTCAAGCTCCACGGGTGTGAGCAGTTCAGTACTAGACAAAACATTTCCATGCTGACTTCTCAGTAGCTTCTGCACTGATATAGGATGGATAAATTATACTGGATGCCATCCTTGAAATGCACCATGTAGCACTGACACTGACTCCAACTAAACTGGGGGCTTGCCCATGCCAGTAAAGACCAGGTTTGTTTCAGCACTCTGTACCACAGTCACAGGTGCCTCATGGGATATAATCTTGTACTCATGGGAGAAGGCTGCATGGATGCTCCTGGCCTGTGTTATGCTATTCATTATGTGGCTGCAGAAGAGACCGACAGCTCATCAGCATATAGCAGGAAGCTGAATGTGATACTCAACAGGGTGGGGAAGAGGATGATGCAGAGGAAACACCACTATTGTCATGCACTGCAAAATCATTACAGTTTGTCTGTGCAATGACATTTAATCAGTTTCAGTGGCACAATAGGTATCACACTGACCTTTGTGAAGAAGGCTGTGGGTTCCATTCCCACACCAGATAGATCAAAGCTTAAAAACCTCAGCTTTGGCCGGCTAAGAACTTGCTATATTCAACTGGACGTATAAGAGAATTTAAGTACCTTTATCTGCTCTTTTTTTCCCAAAAAATACAGTATTTAAATTGATTTTAACTGTGTGGAAGGAATATTAGTTGAACTGGAAGTTAGTCAGTGTTTGCTGAATTTTGTTATTTGCTAGTAATTACAGGTGTGGGAGTAGTCACATTCTTTGATTTCCTGTCCTTGCCTATTTAAGTGGTACAGTGTGAAATATTTTCTGCTTAAATCCTCAGCTTTGGCCGGCTAAGAACTTGCTATATTCAACTGGACGTATAAGAGAATTTAAGTACCTTTATCTGCTTTTTTGTTTTCAAAAAATACAGTATTTAAATTGATTTTAACTGTGTGGAAGGAATATTAGCTGAACTGGAAGTTAGTCAGTGTTTGCTGAATTTTGTTATTTGCTAGTAATTACAGGTGTGGGGGTAGTCACATTCTTTGATTTCCTGTCCTTGCCTATTTAAGTGGTACAGTGTGAAATATTTTCTGCTTAAAAACCTCAGCTTTGGCCGGCTAAGAACTTGTTATATTCAACTGGACGTATAAGAGAATTTAAGTACCTTTATCTGCTCTTTTTTTTCAAAAAATACAGTATTTAAATTGATTTTAACTGTGTGGAAGGAATATTAGCTGAACTGGAAGTTAGTCAGTGTTTGCTGAATTTTGTTATTTGCTGGTAATTACAGGTGTGGGGGTAGTCACATTCTTTGATTTCCTGTCCTTGCCTATTTAAGTGGTACAGTGTGAAATATTGTCTGCTTAAAAACCTCAGCTTTGGCTGGCTAAGAACTTGCTATATTCAACTGGACGTATAAGAGAATTTAAGTACCTTTATCTGCTCTTTTTTTTTCAAAAAATACAGTATTTAAATTGATTTTAACTGTGTGGAAGGAATATTAGCTGAACTGGAAGTTAGTCAGTGTTTGCTGAATTTTGTTATTTGCTAGTAATTACAGGTGTGGGGGTAGTCACATTCTTTGATTTCCTGTCCTTGCCTATTTAAGTGGTACAGTGTGAAATATTTTCTGCTTAAAAACCTCAGCTTTGGCCGGCTAAGAACTTGCTATATTCAACTGGACGTATAAGAGAATTTAAGTACCTTTATCTGCTCTTTTTTTTCATAAAAATACAGTATTTAAATTGATTTTAACTGTGTGGAAGGAATATTAACTGAACTGGAAGTTTTCACTCTGCTCTTCAGTTAGTCTCACCCACCCTCCCTCTTTTTGTTTTGGTGTTAATCTTAGTGGCCTTGCAACTGCCTGCCCCTCTTGTAAATTTGTGTTTGGATATTCCTTCTGAGCCCATCTCATTTGCTCACTCAACTGAGTGCAGTGAGATCATATTCTGATTTCAGGCACTCCTACTGTGTACAAAGAGAGCATCTGGGAAACAGAAAAAAAATTTAAGCTTGTTTCCTGCCTTTCCTGTTAAGTGGTATAGACTATTTGTAGGCTTCTGAGCCCCCAAGCCCTTCTGTGTTGGAGGGAAGCCTTCTAGCTTAGTTTTTTTTCTTATAACTAGCCAGTTTTCTAGTTTCAGCACTCAAATCTGTTTCTTTGATCTCAACACTTGTTCAGAAAAAAAAAAAATAATTCATCTGCTTTTACTGTACTTGTGTTTCTACCTACTTTTTTTTTACTTTTGCATCATCTTAAAAGTACTCAATTGTATTTATTACTGCTTGGTGTAACTCATTCTAAGCCTTTTGGTTTAAACACTTGGGCTTTCTGACCAGTTGTTTTGCACTGAGAGGGTTTGTGGTCTGCACTGTAGTGGCAGAACAGGCAGCTTACATCCTTCTAGGTTGGGAACTGCTGATTGAGGGCTCAGTGTCTGTTATTCTAAAAGTGTATTAATTCTGGTTTAAGCACTTGGGCTTTCAGGCCAGTTATTTTACATTAAGAGGGTTCGTGGTCTGCACTCTTGTGGGAGGAGAGGCTGGACTCTGCCCTTCTGAGCTGGGAATTTCTGGTTGAAGGCTTATAGTGCATGCATATCTGAACTGCTTCTTACTGAAGTTGGTGCGCCTTGTTTGCTGTGGCATAGACTGGATTCGGGCCTGCAGGATCTAGCTTTGTTTGTGTAACTTGAGCACTAATCCAGGCATTCTCTAAAGTATTCAATTGTATTTATTACTGCTTGGTAGTAACTTGATTAAAGTGTAGCTATCATTCTAAGTCTTTTGGATTAAGCACTTGGGCTTCAGACCAGTTGTTTTACATTAGGAAGGTTTGTGGCATGCACTGTGGTGGCAGGACAGGTAGCTTTCATCCTTCTAAGTTGGGAACTGCTGATTGAGAGCCCAGTGTCTGTTATTCTTAAAGTGTATTAGTTCTGGTTTAGACACTTGGGCTTCAGGCCAGTTATTTTACATTAAGAAGGTTTGTGGTCTGCACTCTTGTGGGAGAAGAGGCTGGACTCTGCCCTTCTGAGCTGGGAATTTCTGGTTAAAGGTTTATAGTGCCTGAATATTTGAACTGTATCTTACTGAAATTGGTACACCTTGTCTGCTGTAGCATAGACTAGATCCAGGCCTGCTGAATCTAGCTTTGTTTATATGCTTGTTTGTTTGCTTGTTATTTCCCTGGAACACTAATTCCACCTAATACGCTGCTTCTCAGCGCTTCTGTGGATCACTAGTGATATCTGCATTGCTTACTGTACTTATTTCCTTGTTTCACTTGAAAGAAAGTTACTGTTTGTCGTTTTTGCATTTAAGTTACCTGTAACACATTGCACTTAACTTACCTGGCACTTGCTCACTAAAGCAATTATATAAGTCAGCACTAAAAATTAAAAGCACTACACCCTCACTCCCCACTGGCCCTGGTTTTCAATTATTAAGGAATTCCCAATATTATTCTAGCATGTCCAAAGGTCAGTTGTCAATCTCCTCTCTGGTCCAGCTGGTGAATCTGGGAATCTTGAGGCAATGTTACAACTGCCTCATGTACGAGACAACCCTCTCCTCCTCCCAACAAATTCCAACACATGTGAGAGATGCAACCATATAGCCAAACTGGAGGCTAAGCTCTCTCAACTCAGTACTGGCATAACCAGTCAGGAGGAGAAGGAAACCACACTCACTACAATTCCAGTCTCACATAGACCTACCACGACAGCAAACCAAACACATAATCACACAAAAACATACTCAGAGGCTCTAAATAAAGATCTGCGAAGCAGCAGAGACCTCCAAAGCAGACACCCAAGCAGCCGCTACCCCAAAACAAAACACGTGCAACACATATCTCACAAAGCCAGTGTGCCAAACAGTCACAGCCCTTAAGACTAAACAACACACCTGATACACTTGTAATAGGTGACTCTATCGTCAGGCACACTGGCGTCCGCTCACCAGGCTGAACAAGGAGAGGGTCACGGTGAGCAGCCTGTCGGGCGCTAGGATCCGCCACATAACACAAGCACTCAGGTCACTCCAAGGCAAGTACAAATATGACTCAGTCATTGTCCATGCTGGTGTGAATGACCTGAGGCGTACCTCCATGGACTACATGAAAAGAGACATAAAGGAGTTCTCTGAGCATGTAGCCCAGGCAGTATGACCCTGACCTTGAGTAGCATCTTACCCTCACCAAGAATGATGCCACAATATGAAGACAAGATGATCAATTTCAACAATTGGCTTAAGTACTGGTGTCATTCAAAGGGGATCCAATGCCTGTCAGCTTGGGATGATATGCTCGACAAGCCACGATGCTTCGCTAGGGACGGCTTGCACCTGTCACCCTGGGCTTTCGGATATTGGCAAAGGCTCTTGCTACCCCATAGTGCCTTTTTAGGCAAGGCTCAAAAGACAAACCCACCTCCATAGGTATCACAAGGGATAAGAAACTAAGAGTAATGCTACTCAACGCCAGAAGTCTAAACCTCAAGATGCATGCACTCAAAACTCTCCTTAGCATGGAGAACAT
Organism: Protopterus annectens; assembly: GCF_019279795.1. Lineage (NCBI taxonomy): Eukaryota > Metazoa > Chordata > Ceratodontiformes > Protopteridae > Protopterus > Protopterus annectens. The sequence continues at coordinate 1,171,351,341 of NC_056725.1, read as the reverse complement.
CGATATCTGTGCAGTAACAGAAACCTGGTTCAGGGCTCCCGAGAGCACCCCAGCACTACCAGGTTATACCTCATACCATGCTTTTCGGCCCCAAAACTTGGACTGAACCACAAAAGGAGGGGAGTATCGATATTCATCAAAGATACCCACACCTCCAGGTTGGTGGCAAAGCACGAAGCATCAGAGACTATCCATGTGCAACTAACAGTGGGTAAAACTGCCTTCCAGTTTATAGCCTGCTACAGACCACCCTCCCAAACCCAGGAACCCCACTCAGCCTTCCTGAGAACACTGGAAAATATGAAGGTCTCTCCAAACACCATTATATTGGGCGACTTCAACTACCCAAACATAGACTGGGAGCATTACTCTAGCTCCGACACCCTAGCCCAAAGATTCCTAGAATTTATAAACTCAAATGCTATGGAACAACTTGTTACCACTCCCACAAGAGGGGAAACATACTGGACCTGATCATCACCAACATGGGGACTCTATGCTCTAGACCAGAAGTGTATCCCTCACTGGTAAGATCAGACCATAAACTAATCTCACTGGATATTCACATCCCGACCCCACCCCCTGCCCAGAAAACCACAGTGAAAAACTTCTCTAAAGCAAATTTCACACTCCTCAAAACTGAGGTGGAATCCTTCAAAGCCCCCGGGCCTGTGGAAAATATGGCCCAGACCGCAGAATCTTTTATAAACGCATTCTATGAACACCTTCAGGAATGCATGGATCATGCAATCCCAAATAAAACCAAGACCCAATCCTCCAAAGGCAGATGTCCTGTCTGGTGGACCCCAGCCATAAACAAACTATACAATAGAAGGAGGAAGCTACTAAATGATAGAGCGAAATCCCAAAAAGGGAAGGCATCACTGATCAGTATTAGCAAAAAACTACGGGCACACATAAAATTGTCTAAGGCCAGCTTCGAGAGAAAAATTGCACAGGACACTAAGGATAATCACAAGGCTTTCTTTAGTTATGTTAGGAACCTGGGTGGTAATTCCCAGATATGCTCAGAATTAGTCCAAAATGACAAAAAATTCACCAAACCCACAGACATTGCCAACATCCTAGCTGACAGGTTCAGCGCAAACTTCTCCCCCCCCTCCCCACCAGAAGGGCAAATATCTATCCCAGCAGAGTGCTGCCCCCCTGACATCTCAGATGCTCAGGTAAGAGCCGCCCTCTCAAAAGCAAAAAACACAGCATCAATGGGACCAGATGGTGTCCCGGGCTGCGTCCTACATGAACTCCAAGAAGAGCTAAACCCAACATAAAACTACTGTTCAATCTCAGCCTTACTACAGGATATGTGCCCAAAGAGTGGCGTACAGCAGCAGTGGTCCCTCTCCATAAAGGTGGTGCCTCAACGGATTCTGGAAACTATTGCCCCATAAGCCTGACTAGCTTGGTCTGCAAAGCTATGGAAAGGATCATCATGGACCTCATAAATAAAGATATTGGGGACCTACAGACACTGGATCCTACCCAGTTCAGCTTTGTTAAGGGCGGATCCTGTCTCTTAAACCTGGTTGATTTCTTTGAAACAGTCACCAAGGCCATTGACGAGGGGAAGGTGGTCCACACAGCCTACCTGGACCTGGCAAAAGCCTTCGATACAATACCCCACTCGGGCATTATAGATAAGCTCACCAGCTTAAATATAAACCCCTATGTCACTAGATGGATTGCAAACTGGCTCAAGGACAGAACCCACATGGTTAGAATTGCTGGAGCCATGTCAGACTCCAAACCAGTTACAAGTGGTGCCCCACAAGGCTCAGTCCTGGGACCTCTCTTGTTCGGTATATATTTCTCGGAGGTACAGGCCAACACGGAAGGACTGTGGCTGACAAAGTTCGCAGATGACTGCAAACTGGGCGCCATAATCGACTCTCCAGCCGACACAAGCATCCTCCAAAAGGGCCTCATAGAAACAGACAACTGGTGCCAGAGACATGGCCTCAAGCTAAATGCCAAAAAGTGTATAGTCATCCCCTTTGGCAAAAACAAAGTGCCCACAAATTACCACATAGGTGGTAATCCATTAAGTACAGAAGAAGTAATTAGGGACTTGGGGACCCAAGTTGATAGCAATCTCTCATTTGACAACCACGTGGCCAAAGTGGTTAGAAAAACATTTTATATAGCCCACCTAATCATGAAGGGATTCACATCTAGATCAGGGGAGGTCATCGTGCCTCTTTACTCATCCCTCATCAGGTCCATAATTGAGTACAATGCCCCTTTTGGGATGTACCTTACCAGACACCTGCAGCAACTGGAAAGACCCCAAAAGTACCTCACCAAGAGGATCAAAGGGCTCAAACAGATGCCATATGCTGCCCGGTTAAAGAAACTCCAGCTCTACTCAGTGGCATACTGCCTGTTCAGAGGCGATTTGTGCCTGACATATAAAGCCATGTCCAACCCGGAATTAATGGACATGCTGCACCTCAGAAAATCCAAATCCCATCGAGCTACTCGCTCGAGAGACTTGAACCTCAGCACTGAAATAAATAGGACATGCTGGAGGGACAGATTCATAACCCAGAGGCTCCCTTCACTCTGGAATAAAATCCCAGTCCAGGTTAGGCAGAGTCCCTCATTGACTCTCTTCAAGAGGAATCTTGATGAGTGGATGGGAGATCGTAGGTTTACCCCGGGTATCACTTCTGTGTCACTGTTAGACAGAGGCACAGTATACTAACCTCGAAAAAGGGCATAGCAAAATAAATTTAAAATGGGTGGCGAAAGTCAAACACATTCTGGCTAGGCTTATAAATGCCCTAGGGCAGATACCCTAGTATGAACCTATGAACCTAATTGCGGACAATGCACTGCAGCATAAGGGGTATGCTACACTTCTGAGTGTGTCATCCTTCAGATGAGTTGTGAAACCAAGGTCCTGTCTGTCTGAGTTGGTGGTAGCACAGGGTTATGACACCTATTGAAAAGAGTAGGTGAAGTTCCCCGATGCCCTGGCTAAATTTCACTTAATAGTATAAATCCTACCTTGAGTCCCCCCTGAAAGACACTACTTACCTAGTGGGACTAACCTGGTTGGATAAATAAATAAATAAATAAAATGTCTAGCAGATCCAAACTTAATGCGTCATTTGGATCTATGCTGTATGTAATAGCAGTACTCCTGTCACATGATGAACAGTACCGCCCTTAAAGTAAAATAATGCCGATAAGATATATGCATCGCAGATATGACTAAATTGTAATATAGTATAAGCTGCCTAGTACATATGCTTTGTAAAATGTACATCTCCAAGGGCTTCCTTTATAAATGGACACTCATATTATTGTATGCACACAATACAGTCCAAATACAACAGTGCTGGGCCTCCTTGCAGGCAGTTTATGATGTGCATAAGGACTAAAGCATACATCATCGATAGGTTTGTCTGCCTCTGCCATGTCTAAGGACATTAGATGTGGACTAACCATCATGTGACTACAAATGGCTAGCAGCTTTACCAGAGAGAAAATGCAGCTAAAGCTGGTTGTATAGGTGCCTGGTTTGTGCTAGCATGTTTTACATCAGCATGAAAAACTGGCCAGCAGCACCCTGAACATGTGTTAATGCACCCAGTGGTATAGTAATTGCTTGTTGTGTCATACACATTCACCTCATATACAATATCTACTAAGCCCTTTACTGCCCCATAGCCTGTGTGTATTCTAGTACAGTCTGTGTGTTGTACAATGTCTCCAGAAACACTGTCTGTAGCATTCTGCTGTGCATGAAGAACATATCTTAACCCCTCTACAGTGGTAGGTTGTTGTGCAATAACTAATGCTCCATCACCTTGCAACACACCTTCAGTCTTGCCCTAGTCACACAGGACTGCTACTAAGTGGCATTGGTGGTAGATGGCTGGCAGAACAGGCTACTGCAAACAGGGACATGTGTGTCTGGTGCAGTTGATGCAGATGACAGTCAAACTACACTGTGACTCTTCCCCACTCCCTGTATGCATGTAGTGCAAGTGACATGACATGTAACTATCTGCTTCTTTCTGCTGTATCCAAAACCAGAACTGTTCTGAGGCAACAAACAGTAGTGCTGTATGTTTGCAAGGACACCAAAACCAAGAATGTAGAAATCAGCAACCCTAGGGACATAGCCCTCTGCTCTCTGTATCCTTTCCATGGCTGATAATATCACTGGCAGCCTGTAACACAGGCAGTTTTGTGTGATCTCTGCTGGCTATGTTAGACTGTGTATGCCTCTCTGTAGCACAGCAGAACTTTCAGTATCACTGTTACCTACTTCATCAGGTAAAAGGTGTGACACCTGTTCTACCTATTTTAGCTCATCTGTCTTTGCAGAAATGTGTGTAAATGAGATGTATATATGTTAAAACAGCAGTCAGCCTCAGAACATATATTTCAAATACACAGTCAAGCAATAGGTTCATAGGTTCATAGGCATATAATAGTCTATTGGCCCTAGGGCCTATACAAGCCCAGTCAAAAAGGAACCCTGGCTTTTGCCACCCAAGAAAATTATTTTCTTGTGCCACTGTTGAGCAGAGCCACAGAAGTGATCCCCAGGGTGAATTTCCTATTCCTATCCAATCATCAAGATTTTTCTTGAAGAGTGCTAATGAAGAGCTTTGGTTGATATAGATAGGTAGTTTATTCCAGAGTATGGGAAGTCTCTGGGACAGGAATCTATCCCTCCAGCATGTTCTGTTTATTGTGGTGACAAGGTTTAGGTCCCTAGAGCGTGTAGCTCGGAGGGATTGGGACTTCTTTAAGTGGAGCATGTCCAACAGCTCTAGGTTTGACATAGCTTTGTAGATCACCTCTGAGTAGGCGATATGCGAAGGAGTAAAGCTGGAGTTTTTTGAGATGGTCTGCATAGGGCATCTGTTTGAGGCCAGTAATCCTCTTTGTGAGGTATTTCTGCAGCCTTTCCAATTGTTGTAGATGTCTTGTGAGGTACATACCAAAAGGGGCATTGTACTCTATAATGGGTCTAATGAGTGATGAGTAGAGGGGAACAATGACCTCTTTTTTGCTGGATGAGGAACCTTTTGTGATGAGGTGTGCCATGTAGAAGGATTTCCTGACTACTGTGGCGATGTGATTATCAAAGGAGAGACTACTGTCCACCTGTGTCCCAAGGTCTCTTATCACACTTTCAGTGTTAAGTATACTACCGCCTATGTTGTAGTTCATGGGTACAGAGTTTTTACCAAAGGGGATGACAATGCACTTTTTGGCATTGAGCTTGAGGCCATGGCTTTCAATCATGGTTTTCATGGCCATGGCAATCATGGTCTTATTTATTTATTTATGTTTGAGTTTCCTTTTCAGCTATGAGTCAAGCCAATAAAGCAACAGCTACTTACATAAAAACATGTTTTATATATACATATATATATATATATATATATATATATATATCCATATATGGATCTACCTGATAAGGCCGATAACCCAGAAGACCAACAATGCGATGAACGACACCAGAAGGCCGACAGTTGAAATAGCCGACAACTGGAAACCCCGACACGCAAAACACTGACAAGCAAGACAAGCATTTCCGCACTGTAGTGCAATCTCGGAGTTGGCATATTAAAGTTACGGGGGGGGGGGGGTGCTTCGTGAAATGAAGTTCATTTTCTTTTTGTTTTAGTTAGTTGCTGTGTTTTGATTCCGGAGTGACTGTAGATGTCCTTATATGTTGGTGTTGTGTTTTATCAGGGTTATGGTTTGTTGGGTTTGTGAATTGTCGGCCTTCTGCATCGTCGGTGTTTTGGTGTTGGGTATTTCGTTGTCGGCGTTCTCAGCTTTTGGCTTTCTCAGGTAGATCCATATATATATATATATATATATATATATATATATATATATATATATATACATACAAAGGCAATAATAAAAGTAATATGAAAATCATCATCAACATATCATCAGGTAAAATTAAGAAGTGACAGCATGTAGCAATCTAAAACAGCTAAGCCACATCAGAAAACAGTAACATTTATAATTTCCCTAATATGTCCTGAAAGTTTTCTTCTAAACTCCAAGTAGTTATTGATTATTTTAGTTCTAGTGGTGCACTGTTCCATGATGCAGGTACTGCCTTGGAAAAGGCCCTTTTGCCTATAGTCACATGGAATACATGATGGTGAAAGAATGATGCTCCCAGACTGCGTGATCTCAGAGAATAGTCAGTATTGCTATGACATTATCTCTTTGCTTAGGGAGAACAATATTTATTATTACAAATGACAAAAATGTCCGTGCAGAGTAAATGCTCTGTTGTAAACAGCGAAAATGAAGTAAACAAAAGTACATACACAGAGCAAAACAATGAAGGGGTGCCAAACGTTCCAGCAAAGTTCCATAAACCAGATGGCATCAATCCATGTAACAAATAATCCAACGTTGTCCAAAGATAAAAACAAGGTTTATTGCAATATGAAAAGGTTAGCGCTTTCGCTAAATAGCTTCTTCAGACCTCAATGCAAACAGACCAGCAAACTACATTTCTTAAATATGCAAAAAGGCGCCAAACTAGCAAATACTGCTTAAAGGTGTATGAGCCCTTTCCAAAACACAATGTCAAAACATGCCTAATAAAATGCAACTTCAGGACTCTATTTAAAAATACAGAAATCACAATAATAATAAAACAATAAACACTGACATCATTATACAAAAATAACAAAATAAAAAATATATATAGAAAAAAGTGTTACTAAATATATATGAGATCTAAAAAGTATTATACTTGTTAAATATCACCCTATAATTCATAAATATCTCATTTATAAGATCTCAACCTCCTCAACTTTAATAATGGACGTAATGGAACCTTGCCATTAAGTCCCGGTGACGCATCAGCTCTAAACTTATAGATGCTGCTGACAATATAGCTAATGGAGACATGGTAGTCATTGGTAATGACACAGCCACTGTACAAATCAATGTTAAAGACCAGACACAGGTCTCTCATTCTGAACCTGTGGTTCGGAGGAAAACTACCAGTACAACAGCAGTTATCACAGGCAACTGTTCCAATGCAGGTACTGATAATGACTTGACTGCACTCAGTCCTGCACATTCCTTTAACAGTAAACACCCTTTCCCCATCCGGTCGTTCACCAGGGAGGTGAGGACGCGTTCCATCAGCAGGGGGCATCAGAAACGGAAATTATCTCCGGACAGACAGCCCAATCGGAACATCAAGAAGATGTGGGAGGGGAAGAAACTGACTTAGTATTTAATCTATCCAGTTATGAGTTGAGTTGTGATGAACTACAAGTTCTATCGAAAGGTCTCACGTTTATTCCTACTACTTACAGTAAATATGAAGAAACATTGAGAGACTTTAAATTATTTGTTAGGAATCTGTCATTGAAAATACAGTTTAATGGGATGGATACTCTATCCACCCATACTCATAGGAAACCTAGCACATTTATACCACCAATACACCCCCTAGTTGCAGCTTACAGCAAATTAGTAGAGGATGATTTGTACAAAATGAAGGGACAATATTGTCCCCGCAACAGGAACAAATGCAATCTTACTTTCAGACAAAGAGAAGCCCTGGATTTGTTATGTAAGAACAGGGACATTATTATACGTCCAGCAGACAAAGGGGGAGGGATAGTCATTTTCGACAGAGCTAGGTATGAACATGATATGATGAATATGTTAGGAGAAGAGAAGTTTTATGTGCCTATATCAGAAGACAGAGTCGATAGCATCATAGATAGGGTGCAGGTGACGTTGACTGATTTGCTAACAAATGAGGTGATTGATCAAGCTTCATTTGAGTTTTTGCATGTTGTACATCCATTGTTACCAGTGATACAGGGCCTCCCCAAGGTGCATAAGGACCCTATTGTTCCTCCTATGAGACCAGTTGTGGCAGGCAGAGGGTGGTCTACTGAACCACCTTCCATTTATGTGGAGAGTAGATTAAGACCTGTTGTAGAAGCCAACCGTTATATTCTTAAGGATACCAAACAGTTTTTGTTAGATCTCTACCAATATATTAATTCTTGTACAATTATATAGAAGTAATCAAACCACATTAACAAGTTCACATTTACAACCATTATATATCACATATATTGTGATATATAATACACTCTAAGCAACGTTACATAACTTATTCAATTCCTGACTTCTCTTAAACCGCATTCCTCCTCCATAACATTTTTCTGCATGCTTTGCTCCCACAATTTCCATTTTTCTATGTAATTTACTCCTAACCTTTTCGAAAGATCCTACTTTTTTTCTTATGTTACAATATTCACTACTTCATGTATAGTTGGTTTAGATTTTGATTTCCATTTTTTAATAAATGCTTTTTTGGCAGCCACCAGATTTAAACTTAACAAGGCCTTACTATGTCTATGCAATTCAAATCCAGTATTCCATCTTAAAAATTCAAATATAATTTCCTTAGTTACTCTCATTTGCTCACCCTGTGTTCCTGACAGAGTACACTGTATATAATTTTTAAAGTCTGCTAACTCATTACACTCCCAAAACATATGTTCCCAGTTACCTATTCCTTTCTCATCATACCTCCAACATTTGCCACCTACCTGAAGAAAAATTCTTTTTGGGGTATAAAACTATCTATGCAAACACTTCAAGGCAAAAATCCTAAATCTTCTTGACTTTGTTGCATATTGAGTATTTCAGAACAGGACTTACTACCATAGAACAATGTAATATTAACTCATTCCCACCAATTGAGCTCTGTCATTTTGCATTGTAACTTCCAATGGGCGGAGCCTAAGCTTTTTGATAGAATTAAATGATGTCCTCACATTTCAAACAAATGTTCATATCTCTGGAACCATAGGGGTTACTAAAGAAGTGTAAACGTCAAAATCTTCAGGACAAACTATTTTTATAGTGATAATATTTTTTAGGTTCTATGTCTTCAACTGGATATTATAAGACACAGTAAACACAGTAACTACTATTAATACAAATATAAGCAAGCAATATTTGACTCCTAGAGATGTCAGCAGGATATAACTGCAGAGACAACTGGAGGTGTCACTCAGCCATAATGAGATAACAACGTGTGTGCCATCTTAAAAAATATAAAGCAGACTGGTACAGATGCAGTCAGAAAAGTACTACTACAATACCAAATGTTGCTTTCCAGAATAATTAAAAATACTATATGTTACTTTTCTGCTGTTATAAAGTGCAATGCAAAATGTGACAACAGTAGTAGGGTTCCCTCACCCAACAGCTCCAGTCAGAGAATTTCAGAGTAGCATTTATTATAATAGGACCAGCATTTCTACTAAATAACCAGCAACTTGAAACTTTCAATTTTTTTGAAATAAAGTTTCAGACAGGAATTCTGCAGCCTGTTGGGAGTAATGCAATATTTCATGATAAAGACTGTTGTGTTCTTTGTATTATAAGACATAATCAAGGAATGGAATTCATCCACTGTTTGTCTCATTGGGATTCTTACTTTCTGGTCATGACGGGCTTCCACCATGTTTTAGGGACAACTCTTGAGCAATTTATATAAGTACTGACCTCTTCAACATCAACAAATGAGATAGTATGTTGCTAAGGCACTATTTTTACTTACTGTGTTTCTTATATTATGACATATATGTATAGTTTTATTTTATCATGTTTTATGTAAGATTAAACACATATAAATATTATTTCATTTTAATGCAATATACTAGCACATATTATTGACAGCTAATCTGAAATAATAAAAAATCTAGAAAGCCGGGGGGGGCAAAAATTGTCCATCCCTGAAGAAATTAAGCAAAACACTGTCACTTTTCTATATGAGAAAGAAACGTCCAGTTTTGTTAAACTTAGCGCAGTCTTGGTGTCAATGGTTACAGTATCATTTTTATATTACGTTGCTTGGTCAGGAACCTATCAACGGATCAGTAACCTTATAAGCAAATGTTGATCCAACAAATTAATTTTGCAGAAACATTTTTCAGCAACAGTGGAGATTTCTCTTTTCTATGCTGTTGTGCAGTTGCAGATTAGGTATATATATCTATATATATATATATATATATATATATATATATATATATATATATATTTATAAGTTCAGGGGGTGTTCCATGCATGAGGGGGTGCCAGTGGTGCTTGCCCCCTGCAAAAAACAAGTCTTTGCTCTGAGGTTTGCCGTTAGTTGTTTTCATGAATTTTATTCAGATTATCATCATTCTCTCAGTGTGTCATCAATCTATCTACATGAATATGCGTTGCAAAGGTATGGAGCTGCACGATGCTCTTCCTGCTCAAACTTTAACATGGTATTCTTGACATCTGTCAAATGGTCAGCATGTTTGAAAGAAACCTGGAAGTTGGAAACACAGTTCTTTATTACTATTCAAATTGCAAATTCACTGCATCTTAAGTCCCAGGTCTCCATAGTCCTTTGCATTGTTACTTGGGCCAGGGATTCCTGGAGTACTTCTGTTACATTGCATTACTCATTTTGATTAGAATATATTTCCTGCTAACATAAATTTACACTGTATTAGTGCATTACTCATTTTTCAGTAAAGGTTTATGTTAGCAGGGAACTCACTGACAGCTTGTACTGGGGTACTTCTCGGTGCATGTTCCTGACTGTCTGTCTGTCTGGAAATGGCAGGCACTGTTCTGTACATATTGTTCTGCCAGACACACAGCTAACACATACATATTAAGTCTTCTGAACATGTGCAGCCTATATATCACCTGCTTTAATAGGAGACGCATACCTATCACCATTGAGTTACACACAGCCACATCATGTCCCACCTGAAAACACTGGATTGGGCTGCTTATGCCATCAGACAAAGGAATTATGTCACTGATAAGGAGGAAATTGTTGTTGTCATGTTAGTAGTAGCACAGTTTTCCTGGAGAAGATTGCAGGCATCTGGGGAATGTCTGCAAATGTAGGTCACAGCAAAGATCAGTACAAACAGTAGTCATGCCTTCACTGGCTCATCAGCTTGTATTACAGCATCAGAGAGAGCTGTGAGACTCTCATTTTAGACTGCAAAGCCACAGGTAGTGGACATAATCTTGCCCCCTTCCTCAGACCAGATAAAAATATATGAGGCAGGTGTTCTTTGTACTGTATCAGATAATGCCACATGATATGCTATGTGGCTTCATCAGTTTGCATACTGCAGGATCTAGCACTGTTAGTATACCAGATGTGAGTCATCCCATCCAACAGAGCTGAACTAGGCCTAGCAGCTGGCACTCACACAGGGGCATGTACAAAGTCCCAGACACAGATCAATGGCACATAACATACATGGTTCTCACTGTGTGGTTGCCTAAATGGGTATCTCTGGCATATAGCACGGTAGCCAGCTCCAGGGCTGCATTCTCCCACCACCATACCTGCACTGCCAGGTGAGGGTACCTCTGTAGATGCAGACTAACAGAATCATGAGGTCTCTGAATCCCAATAGTACATCTGCTGTTGCACTGGCAGTGGTGCCCCTCCCCCACATACACCAAAAACTTTTGCAGTCCTCTTACAAGCAGCAAACAACAACTTCTGTCAAAACAGCAAACTGCCTGTTCCCATTGCTCCTGCATCGATGGTCAGTTCTGGCAGTAGCTTTATTACTACCATTTTGCTTTATCACAAAGTCATTAGTACTGCTCCAGTCATTAAACAGTATCCTGGGTGCTGGTGTTGTGTTGTAACCTCTACTTGCTAAATACTAACATTTAACCAAGTACGTGTCAAACTGAGTGCACAACTCTCAATTCATTTCTCAAGAATCAGAAGCAAACCAAAAAGTAACTGGGGACAAAGGCCCAAAATCCGGGATAATTTTTAAGAATTATACTAACTCATTTAAAAAGTTAATAAAGGAACACTAAAAGTAGCTACTCACTGTTTTTTATGCTTTATATACCCAGACAGAGAATTCAATTAAGTTAAACGTTAATAAATCTTGCATCATATTAGTACAATCAATAAACACATTATCAGCTAATGAAGAAAGTTTATATTCTATACCCATGATTTTAAAATCATTCAACGACAAACTCTTCAAAGCTGTTGCCAAACATTTAGCAAAAGTGGAAAAGTAGTGTAGTGTGGACATCATTGCATAGTCCCCCTAACAAAGCCCATTAATTATCACAACTCACTGGTCACCTTCATTTTAACCAATGTAGCTTCATACAATTTAGATGACAGTTTCACTAATTGCTGTGGAAAGACAAACACTGTAAAAATAGTGAACAGAAGCCCCTATCAACTTTATAAAAAAAGTGTTTTTCTCATTTATGCTCACCATTTTGAAATGGGATTCCCACTTTTTGCCTCTTTAATAATCAATAAAGTTTTAATGATGAGATCAAAGGTTTATTTCTCCATTACAAACTTACATTGACAAAAATTTACAAAATTAGAATAATGAGTCCTCATTGTCAAAGTCTCAGTAAATATTTTGTAATCCATGCTAAGGACTGAAATGGATTTATAAGTATAGGGGCACACTGGGTCCTTGCCTCCTTTAAAAATTATTGAAACCACCAATGTCTTCCAAATAAGCCAGTCCCCTGGTTATCACCCTCTTTATTACCTTAACAGTCACTGAACTAATTACTCATCAGTAAGTCAGTAAATTCCCAATGGAAGGTTATTAGGTCTCGAAGACTAACTAGCTGGTTGTCTGATGTTTTATTACTTCTGCAGGTTCCCTTATAGTTACTGATTTCACTGAGTTGAGCCTAGCTTAAGGTTTGCCATGGGAGCTGTAGTATATTTAAATATAAGGCACTAACCACCCTCTGTTCAGATGGTCTCAAGAGGGCATAACTTTTCTCACAGAAATTACCATTTCCTGCTACAGTATCTGCAGGACCAAAAACAATGCCTCAGAAATAGGAGTGTGCTGCCTTAAAACAAATCTATCATCCTGAGATTGCATCAACCTTAATGGAAGAGAACATTGTCCTCTAGATTAATTTTCAGAGTATTTAATTTTCTGTGTTTAATCATTAGATATTGAATGGCCTCCTTTGTTGCATCTATCTGTTACAGAACTGCAGAACAGTCAGCTATCATTTGGCTCTACATTTCTTTCAACCAGTTCACCCAGGCAACACTTTCTACTACTTTTCCTGATCTCTTGTATTAAGATAGATTTAAGCACAGCTCATCCTCAGAAAGAACTAATTAATCAAAGGGTTCCATTATGCAGGGGTCCAGCTGCAAACAAAAGCCTTAACTTGCATAACTATAGCATAGTATGTACTAACTTTCACTGTCACCCCACTGTCACATCTTCTCTTATAAGTATGGCATGGCCTAATGGCACTGCTAAGTAAGTTTCCATGCCGTGAGCCATATCAAGATGTTCTCTGCATAGAATGGCCTTATCTGGCTTACAAAACAGACTGAACAATGGGAAGTTTTACTGAGTATTCTTGTAACTCAGCTCTGTAGACAGCTATAAGTGCCATCAATTTAAATTAGGTAGACAAGAATTTCCCCCTATAGAGAGATGTCTGTGTCTTCTGTGGTTACCGTAGCCAAGAATTCCCCCTGTAGAGAGATTTCTATGTCTTCTGCAGTCACCTGGACTTCAGTAATATTTGACACCATAAGTCCATTCTTCACAGAAAAGTAAAGCATCATTAAAATATGCTACCCTAGAAAGTTTCTTAGCTTTGTTTATCCAATCACTGGGGAATGAGGATGCTACCCAAGGTCAGGTCAAATGACTCAAAATAATGAGTGTTTGCTTGACTTGAAATGACAAACAGAGGGGTATCTCTGGGACAAAACATGACCAGCCCTCTTCACCTTTGTTCTTGCTATGATGAAATGTGAATGTGTCGGTAGCCTGTTTTTTTTTTGTTTTGTTTTAGTTTAAGATGTTTGTCATTACCCAGTTGTATTTCCTACAAGTGCAGTTGTGGGTAATATGTTTTAATATAGGCAAGCCCACAAGCCCCCTTGAGTGGAGTAGTCAGTCTTTTGAAGCTCCAAGATAATATTGTCAATTATATCACATTACAATAAATTTATACTAAAAGCCTAGTCTGATCTATACCATCATCACACACCATTATATTACTTAAGGACCTGGGTGAAAACATCTTCCCCTCCCCCGAACGAGCATGCACGTGGTTGACATAATCAGAAAAGGATATCATCTTTTTCATATAAGACACTTGAAAAGCAAAATCTTCTTGTTTTTTTTTGGCTTTTTTCCCGGTTAGGGGTCACCACAGCAGATCACCTGTCCGCTCATGATTGGCAATGGAGTTTTCACAGTGTTAAGTTGCCAGCCCAGCACCCACCCTTCCACAGAAGGTACACATACACACACACACACACACACACACACACACACACACACACACACACACACACACACACACACACACACACACACACACGCACTCACGCCTAGGGCCAATTTAGACTGTCCAATCCACCTACAGCATGTCTTTGGGATGTGGGAGGAAACCAGAGCACCCGGAGGAAACCCACGTGATCACAGGGAGAACATGCAGACTCCGCACAAAAGGCACCCCAGCCAAGGATCAAACCGGAGAGCCTCTTGCTGTGAGGCGGCAATGCTAACTGCTGTACCACTCAAAAAGCAAAATAAATAACTAAATAAAATAAAATAAAGTAACAAATAAGTAAGTAAGTAAATATAAAAGCGGGAAAGTAAGCCAATAAATAAATAAATAAACAAATTTACCCTGACAGCTTGCAACTCACAACTTTAATTTACAGCACTAACACTAGCCAACCATTTTAAATGAATACATTCAGATGGACAGGAACAGTGGCTAGTATCCCTGTAATGGAGCTTCATTACACAAGACTGTCACCTCACCCTTAATCGATTACTGTCCAAACTCCTTGTGCTTTTCCACATAGGTGATTGTAGATAGTAGACTGCACATCAGTTCAGATATAAGTAATCCAGGTTCCCTTTAAACAGTATCACAATATAATGGATTTTACTCAGTACTTTGCTGCTTGTGCTACTGGACTTAGTTTCACTGAATTCACCACTAATGGGAGAATTACTCTAAATTCATAAATAAATCCAATTAAACAGACCCCCTCTACCTATTAGAAAATAGAAACTACCTCATTTTGATGCTAAATGACACATTTTAGCTACCAAAATAGATACTTTGTGTGGTTCATTTTCAGCTTCAGTAAGTAACTCAGACTAGAGTTCCTTTTCTCATCTTATCAGTAGACAATCACAAAACACAGTATAATACTCCATACATTACAAGATTCATTAATGGAGCTCGCCAAGCATTAGAATAATCACATTTTCTTAATTATTTAACATTTCTTCAAGTACGCTATATTTTCAACCTCATTTAAATGTTCAAGTGACCAGCCAAAACTTGATTTGATTTCAGTTTCCTAACATCAAGCCCCATTCAATGTATTTATAATGGATCACCAGTTAAGCATAGAGGAATGGACAGAGAATAACCAAAAGAAACATACTGAATTTTCAACTCCATCAATATCTGTTTTTCAAAAATACCTAATCAGCAGGAAATGTAATTAATATTCAATGTTTTACATTTGTACTTCAGTTATTCCTTTATATGATGTTCACTGTGCTTTCATTTTGCCCCAGTCTCTCAAGAATCCCTCCCACAAGTAAATGTAATCTTGAACCATGTCACTGGAACATATAAAAATGCTCAAGACTGCAGTTAAGATTATATTCTACCTTCCCTGGCACGGATTCAAGCAGGTATCCTTGTCTCCCTGGCTAAAATACACAGAAACTTGGCCCTCAGTTCAATCTTTGCTGCTGCTGTTTCAGGACTACTATAATATTTTCATTCTACACTAAGGTGTGATTCAGATAAATGATTAATTAATAACCAAAATGTGTGGGGTGGAACCCACATTGTGTCCCAAGCTTCCAGGGACTTGAGCACCTATCATTTAAAAAAAAAATGCTGACGAATATTTCTGCAGTGGTGGAGCATAAGATTTTGTACCCACTTAAAAGGTACCTATTAAAATGCAGCCACCCAAACAGCACAAGATCCTGCTGCTTTCTAATATATCTAAATCCAAACCCACTTGTAGGCACTAGATGTAGCATATCAGGAGGAATGACCAGAGGAGGACTGTCCTTTCCAGAATCACATCAAGACAACAGATCATTTAGGTGACATCTCAAATGATCTTCCAGCACATCATTAAGAAAAAATAAATTCCCTTTCTATCATTGTTATTATAAGACTAAGTCTATGGATGAGAAGACATATAAACATGCTGGGTGATCATCTTCACTTGCTTATGTAACGTAGCTGCTTTTCATTGCAAATGACTGTTAACATTCTATACAAATAAATCTTACAAATAGCTTGTGGTATAGCAAAAGTAATTGCCACCTCTCAATAAGTCTCTTCAGCTTTGTTTCATTCCTAGCTGGAGTTGGGCCTCATATAACTTTATAAATTTGTGGTCCTTTAAAGCAATACTCTCTTTAGTTTTCCTTAAACTGCAAGCAGGCCATGTGTCTTAGATAGACGAAGCTCTGACTGTGTCCCAGGTGACTTGAGCTTGGTAAGTGGATTGGGCACTAGAAAGTTGAGGCAGAGAAGATGAGAGTAAGTGGCTGATACTAACTCATCCTTCCTGCGGAATGAGTGGTGACTAGCACTGCTGCACTACTGCCCCCTACTGGTGAAGTAGAGGAACATCAGGACACAGTTGTAAGAGACACGGGAAACATGCGCAGCATAAACTTGAAGGAAGTCTTGGATGGCAAAACGCCTGCCTTACAAATTTCTCTGGGCCAGTAACATTATGTGGAGCTTCGTGGTTACTACATGAATGGCATTAGGATTAACCCACATGACTTCCACACTGGCTGCAGCATGATACTCATCTGGTGCTGTAAAGGAAATAATAGACAGATATGACTCTGTTTCACAGTGGGAGGAAATGGGCTGTATAGTTCTCACCTAGCTTGGGAGTGAGCCCGTCTCTCAGTCTTGTAAGAAAATGTGTGAATTGGTTGCCTGGAGGTAGCAGAAACCATTGGTTTGGGGGTGTGAAGGTAAATAAAAATAAATACTTTTAATTTGTAGAACATGAGCATATTATTCATGATGCCCAAACAAGTTCATTAATATTTTTTAATGCTCAGAACCATAGTTCTAACCTCATTAAAGCTTAAAGAGCCAAGGTTCTGATTGCATACTTCCAACTATTCAATGTAAATTAACAATCTCCTGGCTTAGGAAATAAATCCATAGTTAATATTAAAAAAAAAACTCGGCAATTGAGTGAAAACTATAAAAGAAACCAGAACATTAAGAGTACTTTACATCTGATTATCAGAGTTACTTGTCATTTCCCAGATGTAATGCCTTACTTTCTTTAGTCTTTATTCAGAGGTAGAACAAAGTACAAAGGTTATGGACACTTTCTTTGCTCAGATGTAGAAATATTCATTCATAAAGGTGTGCTTGTGCTATCTGTAGATAGGGCTACTAGAGCAGTTCCCAAATCCACAGAGGTTGTCTACATATAACGGCTGATCTAGGACCACTTGGGATAAGTTACTTTTGGTTTGGCAGGGTACAGCAGTTTGAAATTGAATCTCCTGGCCTTGCAGAAATGGAATGCTGGAAGGAAGATGTTTCTTCAGATTCTCATGGAACAGTCTGCCTCACATGGTATATAAGGCCTTCAACACCTAGGCTGCTTGTGCAGGTTCCAGACCAAGACCCAGATCTTTTCCTTTATATATTTGTTGTAAAGTGGACTATGATGTAACAACAAGTTGTATTATCTTGTTCTGTCACCCCAAATGTTCTTTGGGCTCCTTTCTGGGGGATTTCATCCAACAGGAGGTCAGTCCAGTCTTGCTAAAGGCTACTTATAAATGCTAATCATTCCATAGCTTCAAACATTACCAGCAGCCAACTAATCTGATGTTTTTCATTATGTTCTAACTTCAATGTCTAATAATTAAAGTTCCAAAGTTTATTTAGTAGCTGAGCATGGCATCTTTAGTCCCTTCTGGCATCTCATTTATAATATCTCTGTGTAGATATAATGTCTTCTGTCTATTTAGTTTTCCATACTGAGTTGCCCATAAATGCAAATATCATAGCATTCAATTTTTGTAGCATTACTGATGTAATGGTTAGTGTAGGCATGCTCTGGAACATTTTCCACAGGTGTTGTTGTAACTGGCTGCAGGCAGTTATAGAGTCCAAATGAACTCATGGCATACGTAGCTCAGTATATCAATTTATTTTGGGTTATTTCACTGCTTAACAATGTCTGTTAAGCATGAAATATTTATTAATCCTTAAAATGAAAGATAAAGCTCTAAATATGACATTTTCACTGGCAGATCGCCCTGTGGTTTTGTTTTTGGCAACGGGGGTGCACAAAGCATTTGAAGAGTAGCATTATCAGCCCACCCTATTCCCCTTGCCAAGGCACTTAATTCATCTAGTGATGAAGTACCCTGTCAACAAACGTCTCTTCTCTGCCCCTCGTCTCCCTCTTTAACTTCCTGCCCTATTTTACTACCCCGCCTATTTGCAACCTTTCCTCCTGTAGTTGCATCACTTCCAGCTCTCATTAGTCTCTGTGTTGGTTGTCTTCCTCCCTGTGCTGTAGCTGATCTATTTTCTTTCCCTCGTGTATTGTTTGTCTCTTTTATCTCTGCCCATACTGTCTGTCTGCATGCTACTCTGTACTGAACTCTCTCCTGCTATCCACATGGCATTAGCTCCTTCCACCCTTCCACCCTTCATTTCTTTCTGTTCCTGCCCATCCACCAGTATTTTCCTTTATTTATTCTCTGTTTTATATCTGCCTCTTCTCTTTTCTTCTTTCATCTTACGCTGTGTTATCCCAGCCTCCTATACTCTTCTGATAACCTCTGTATATGTTTTCCTGCCCTCTGACATGCCCTAGCTTTTCCCATCCAGTCCTGTCATCTGGGTCACAGTTTCCTCTTTCTCCTCAGTTTCACTTAACATCCTCCTCATCTGAGGAAGGTGAAGCACGGTTTTACCGAAAGCGCTAAGTAAAACATTTAAGTCTTTATCCGTTTCTTGTTTTATTGGTTTCCTTCGCTTTACAGTTTTAAAAGAATGTGCACTTAAAATAGCCTTTTTATGGTTACAAGTGACAAGTGCAAATAAAGTGTCCCATTCTAAAGTGCATGGGGCAGCATTTTGACAGCTAAATACATTTTTAACTGGGTGGGTGGTGGGGGTAACAGCATATGTTTTGAGTGCAAAATATAAAAGTCAGGCTACATCACTGATTCAGAGAGCTACCCAGCATGACTGGTATAGGAGAAATAGTGCAGTATGCATGGTATGCAAATGGCTGCATAATATTTTGCAAATTAGTGCCACCATGCCACTATAGGTTACTGCATATAGAAAGGATGACACTAACATGACAGAGTGAATTAGAGACATCTAACTTTGATGTGAAGGGTCATGCTGCTCATCTGTTCTGAATGCCAGAAAACTCCAGAATATATGAGCTTCACTCATTCTATGATGTTAGAAGTAGCAGCAGAATTAAATGGACAGCATGTCTTAGTAGCCAGTTTTGGGTCCAGTGCTTGAGATGTTATCCATCATCACACTTTTCATCATCAATAAGTCCACTTCACATAGTATGGGGTTTTAGAGGGGAGATCATCTGACATGTCATCATCTCTAGGGCCACAACATTCTTGACCACTACTATGTTGACAGAGACACCAAATGGGAGTTAATAGACAGGTGCCTTCCACGTATGGAATCAAGAGGGATGTGAGGACAGCCTATTGCAGTGAACACAAAGGTATGTGTAGCATTAACCTTTCTTACTATATGAGCCTTTCAGTGTCCAACAGGGAAGAGTCAGGTGTTTTACACTGGTCAGCCTCATGAATCCTAAACCAGATCTTTGACATGAGGTGGAAAAGCATACATGATTCCACATACAGGAGACGATTGAACCACCACCACCTTGTGGGCATTATGTACCCATTTCCTTAAGGGCCTGGGTTCACTAATTGCACCCACATTGACATTAGGCCCCATCCTGTATGGTCATTGTTATAAGGGCTTGCATTCCATCAACTGTCAGGCAGTGTGCAATGCACAGGGTATTATATACAATGCACCTCTGTATCATTCAAGCAGTTCTCATGATTCCCACATCTGGAACAAGTGTGACCTCTGCCAGCAATTTGTAGAGGGTCATTTTCTACAGTCATCTAAATGGTAGTGGCACACATTACCAGCTAGGGCACAAATTACCAGCTATGGAGGCTGAATATGCTATTCCTGGTGACATAGGCAGTAGGCTATTCAAAATGGCATCTACTGTTGTGTGCTCTGTAGGTGGAGCAGGATATGCCTTGGAGCCATGTCTGATGATCTCCCATCTAAAACCCAACAGCATGCATGAGATGATGTACGACAGCATGCATTTCAGACATAAAATATTTATCTGGACTCTTGAAGGCACACTTTAACTTCTTGGATCCATTTGGTGCACACTGCAGTATGCATCTGAAACCTGCAATAATTTTTTGTGGTGTGCACTGTATTACAGAGCATGGTAGAATGGAAGCAGCTACAACCTGGAAACACTGGAGTACTGCCTGACAGATCTAATACAGAAGAGGGGGAGGAGGAGATGGGTACTGAGTTATCCAAGGAAATGGCTGAAGTGGTATCCCATGCAAGGCAGAGGCAGACACAGTACATTATGGCACTAGTAGTAAAGAGGGGGCATATGATCCACAGCTCTGGCCTTGACAAGGACAACACACCATAATACTGATGTATGTGTTAACTCACTATGCTATGTATTGCAGTGCATTGACTCACCATGCTGTGCTTCAGATATTACCTTATCCACACAGGTGATAGGGGTGAACAAGGCACAGTCATCACTTGCAGAGGTGGGGTAGGGTACAGTGACAGATAACAGTAACTCTACCAAGGGTGTAGGGGTCATGACAAGAAAATGTGGTAGCCATGCAGAAAGGGTGCAGGTTGGATAGAGTCAGGGATCACATCTTTTGATGTTATGGTGGAGCTTCAATGTCATGAATTTAGAGCAGGTAAATCATGTGGTTATACAATATCAGGGATGGGTATGTTCTGTGTAAAGGATTTTGTAGCACATGGCAACTTTGTACAGAAGCCCTTCTGTGCCTTCCCATGTGATTAGGCAATAGATAGATGCTATCAATGTTATGCTTGGCTAGACATCACACTCAGTAGGCCAATAAAGGATAAGGGTTGGTGTGAAACTGTGGGAAACAATGTGGGTAGCCTGTGGGGGACTTCGCAGAGCTGTTACCAGATACCCACCTGCTATAGCCATGAGAATGGTGACACCTAGGTGTAGGCTGCTGTGGCCAGGGGTGACAGTGGTGCAGTCTCTAGAGCAGTGTGTCCCATCTGTTTAAACCTGGCCTGTGATCATTCACTATGAATCCAGACCACTTCATGGCCATGGTGAGCATTTGTCAGTTTCCTCATGGATACACTAATGGATGCCAAGTGGACCATCACTGTTTTCAGCAGGTGTGTTTACTCCAGGTCCTTATATGCCATGTCTCTTTGAATGTGGTGTAGGTCATGCCTCAGTCCATGCAGCAGTTGCATGTTCCTAACACAGTACAAACATCACACTCACCATCCCTGCCACAGTGTACACAGCAGCTTTATTTGCCTGGATCACTGACTAAATATCCACTGATTGATGGGAAATGTGGAACACAGGTTAGATAATGATCTGGAGTAATGGTGGAGATGGCCACCTTCAAGTCTCTGTCTCATGTCGTGTGCACACATCAGATACAGTGCAGCTGAAAGATGCCATCTGTGTTGGTGACTCCTGTGTAATTTGGTGGGGTTCACATGGACACTATGTTCATCATTAAATACAGGCAATGCTAAAGGTTTGGCTTGCCCCTCCACTTTCATCTTATCTGAGGGGGGTGTGGTATGTGAGTATATGCCATCTAATGTTAATATTGTTAACAGTGCCACTATGTCATCAGGCAGTGACATGTGTATGCTTCCATCAACATTATCATCATCATCATCATCATAATCATCATCCACAAGTGAACTGCTCACGTCAGGCATGTGTCAACCTGTTGTGCTACATGCTTCATCAATGGACTATGTGAAAGCAGAGAGATAGCATACATGTGACAGTGCTAGAAAATATGGCTCACTCCCCCCACCATGTGACACAGACTGTTACAGGCAGTAGCATAGCTAAGGTGGGGTGAAGGGGGCAACTGCCCCTGGCATACAGTGTTGGGGGGACATAATCAGACAATGCCAATCACTGTTTAATGCATACTGGCTTTTAAAAACTGGTGTTGTATTTGCAGTTGAACTTGGGTGCTCTATATGTGGTCAAAACTGTAGCAATTGCTTGCTGCATTGCAAGATATGTCTTGGAGCCATGTATGATGATCTCCCATCTAAAACTCCATACCATACTTTTTTTTAAATGAAACCTGAGCACTGTAGCACTCCATGTGGGGTATATCTACATTTGTAGCAACCAGTTTTCTACAAGAGAAAAGCTATGTGTCTTTTTTAAACTAAAGCCTGAGCATTGTAGCATTCTGAATAGGCTGTAAACTGTAGCAACTGTTGGCTACATTTGTAGCAAGTAGTTTTCTACAATTTAAAAGAGAAAAGCTCTGTGAGGCTTTTTTATTTTTTAAGCTAAAACCTGAATGCTGCAGGAGTCTATGCAGGGTATAAAATGTAGCAACTGCTTTTTACATTTGTAGCAAGCAGTTTGCTATGGTTTAAAAGAAATAAAGATGTTCCTTTTTTTAAATGAGAGGAAGGAGGGGCAGGGGCAGGGTGCAGAAACAGGACCTGATTTGCTGTGGCAGGAGGGAAAGTGGTGTGTCATGTGTCTGGCCACCTGGTTGGTGTACTGGTAAAAGGAGGGTAAGTGGTGTGTCATGTATATGGTCAGCTAGTTGGTGTGCTGGTAAAAGGATGCCTTTTTTTTGCTTTTCATTTGAACAGCTGAGTGGGTGAGGTGCTAGTTTGTGTACCAGCACAGGGCACTGGCTGAGCTAGTTATGCTTCTGGGTATAGGTCACTTATGTGAATAGCATATGGGCACGTAACTTCATTCTGCTGCATGTCACATTTGCAGCCCTGAGATACCTGGAGAACAGATCTGCATATGTGTTCTGCAGAATAAACCCTTCACACATACAGGTCAGTGTACCGCTGAAAATGACCATGCGATTACTAAACTGTTGCATCCTCTACAGATGCTTCGGCAGTCACCAGCCATCTCCCACATTCAGGCCACCACCACGTATGAGAATTTACTCACTTATCCCAGACAACGCTACTGACAACTCTTCTACCTCTGTGAGCTGCTTCTGTGTTGTTGGCCCTCTTCCTGTGTTGGATCTTTCCCTGTGATGCTCTGTATATTGGTCTTGCATTCTGTATTGAACTGGTAACACTCTGATCTATTCCTGTCATGGGCACCTAGACCATTGATGTCCTTCACTACTCCCTGCCACACCCAGTCCCAGCAGTCCTGCCATTTTTGAAGTATACAGATCATATATGCATACAGCTTGCATTAATATCGCTGTCTCCTGGGTGATAAACTTTTCCAGCCAGCTTTGTTCTTTTGGGCTCGTGAAAAGCTGTATACACCTGTGGGTTACATATGTGGGCCAGTGTGTGTGTGTGTGTGTGTGTGTGTGTGTGTGTGTGTGTGTGTGTGTGTGTGTGTGTGTGTGTGAATATATCTGGCATACCCTATCTCCCTGCACTGCCCCCAGCCTTCATTTCCAGGCAACATACTGGTCCGTTACTGTGTGACAGACCCCACCCTTTGTCATGCTGACAGCTGCAGTAAGCATGTTATCATTGCACAACATCTTCAAGCTCTGTGGTGATGCTCACTGGTGCTGTCCACATCCTGTGCCTCTTACTTCCCTGTCTGCACATGATCATGCTATGATGTATGTACTGGTGGAATTATTTCCCCTGTAGCATGTCTTGCAATCTTTGAGCACAGGCCAAAGTGTGCCCCCAGACAGTAATGCGTTATGTCCTTGTGCTATGTTCACTGTCAGGGTGAGTGAGTCTTCCCACACCTGCACAGTAATGTGATCTGCCCTTGCATTCAGTTCTTTATTCAGGAGAGTCTCCAAGATGGACAGAACCCTGAAATACATATGTGTTATGTTCTGTGTCACAGGGAGCCCTCACAAGTGGACAGCAACCTGGTATGCCCATGTGCTATTTTCTCTATCAGGGTAAGCCCCAGCAAATCCTAACAGTAACCTGTCATACTCCTGTGTTCTATTGTTTTGTCAGGGTGATCCTCATACACCTGTACAAGAACCTCTCATACCCTTGTGCTATGTTCTGTATTATGGTGAGTCTCCTCCACACCTGCATAGTAACCTTTCATACCCTTGTGCTCTGGTGATTGTCAAGGTGAACTCCGCCCAGTGGACAGCAACCTGTCATGCCCTTGTGATGCTCCCATACCTCACCTGTTTTCATATCTGTCCCTTTTGCTTCCATGCACCATATATGCTCAGTACAGTGCCGAGGCACATTACTACTTGAATAATCTTTTTTTATTAAGCTATACTGCAGTTCAAACTCTTCTGCACAAATTCCTGCTTGTGACTTTCTTGTCTTAACATGGCATACCTCTCAACTGCACAGATTTCTGAAGAATGTCCATATTTTTGCCTCATATTTTTGATCTGTTCCTCATAAAATTTGTGTTTTTTTTGACAAATCAGTGAGATGATCTAAGGAATAAAGTCACTAAATAATGGCATGCATTTGAGTTTTAGACTTCATATCGCTCAGAAAATATATGCTAACACAAATCCTGTTATTCTAGCAGCTTTTTAAGTTTATAACAGCGATACCTAAAATGTGTCTCTATTTTTGGGCCTTTGTCCCCAAGTTATGTCAGGCTTTGTCCAGATTTCTTGTGCTAAGAGGTTGAGAGATATGTAACATGGACCCCTGCAATATGACAATGATATATGTTATTGTAGTACAACAGACCTTGTAGCATGGTGATTATGCTAATAAGGTAAGTTACAATGATCATCTGTGACTCGCTAATGTAACACATTGCGCCATCACTCACAGCCAGGACTACCAGGTAGGAGATCATATGCACTCTATGACCACACACCGAGACTGCAAATCCAGTACTGCTGCCACTCTGTGCTAGTAATACATTTCATAGTGCACCCTTGTGGCCCAATGGCACATGTCACATGGTGTCCATAACATGAGGTTGTGTGGCTGGAACTAGCTTTTTGCTCCTTGTTCTGACCTGCTGAGTGGACATAAACTCTTCAGGCAATGGGTTCTTACATGCTGCTGCCAGGAGACTAAAATCTTTTTATATACACTGCGCTGGAACTGTGAGGAAGACCTGCCGGACCAGTATGATGCCCATTATATGAAACTGACATCTGGTGCCAGCCTGCCAGGTCAATGAGTGATGTTATTGACATCACCTGCACTGGTAAGCAGTGCAGCCATTGGCATTGTGACCTGCACAGGTGCCACTTTGATATTCTATGCCAATGGCAGGCAGAAGTTATAGAGAGTGGGACAACATTTCAGAGTAAACATTGTATTTAGGTTTCTGCAAAATCTTTTCTGGCCTTTGTCTGTTGCTTGTGGTGGCTGTACATTGTACTGAAGAGTATCTGTTGCTTTTACCGTAGCTGAGAAGATTGTCAGGGTCTCTGGTTTTCTCCTATATGCATTTGCCTTGGCACTTGTTTGCTTTTAAGTTTGACCTTATTTGGGACCCACCACTGATGTAACGGACATCAGACTTTTCATAAGACTGTTCATTTATGTGGTACTGACCAGCCCAGTGCTGCAATTTGATAGTTCACTGCCACATGTCATGTTCAGCCCACAATACAAAGATCTGTATTCCTGTGCTGAGTTCCCAATGTCTTCAACTGAAATCAAAACCTGTTTGTGAACATAAACATAATTGTATGGGTTGAGTAACAGCCCAAGAGAAAACATGAAACAAAATCATAAGATATTTATTGCTTTTATCATCGTTGCTGTGTCTCATGGAAACCTGCTTAGCAGCAAGAGAGCACAATTTAATCTGGCTATACTTTGTTTTTTCTTTTTATTTCACATTTTTGTCTACTGTTTCCTACCTATACCTTGCATTGTGACATTTCCTGAATACAGTATGCATACTTTTCAAATCCTTTCTAAAACATTCTGCCAGACACAGGGAGCAAACTGACTTTTGGGCAGTTTTTTCAAATTCTATTTAACTTAGCCATAGCATTAAATCTTACAAGGATTGTTAGAAAATGTGCAAAATCTAGGAGACCATTTAAAATAAGATTTGACGTCTGAGATGCTTGCTAAGTTTTGCTCCACTCATATGCCAAAGTAGGATACCAGCAAAACTGAAACCTTGCATCTCAGCTGCTTAGTTATATATAAATGTATAGTAGAAATATGCATGGGCAATTTTTTTTGGTACAGGTGCAATTGCAGTGGTTAAATCTGGATTAAAATGTTTATTTTTCTCTTGGACTTCAAGGCGTAATGTACTTGACCAGTTGTCAGTTCCAAGCAATAGAATTGCATCTGTTTTCTTGCACTATTATAAAAAGCCACCAGATAGCAGTCAATGAGCATGTAAGAAATTCTGTTAGCATCCAGAGCTGTATATTCAAAATGCATTTTCTGAAAGAGCTCATTATGTTACCTGAAATAAATCTTTGTAGCAGTAATCACTAGATGAGAGTTAATATTCTTATCCTGACATATTTCCCTCTACTCCCACTTCCTATTTAGTCTTATTGTTTTATTAAATGACCTATTCTGGTGCATTAAGTCCAAGCTTACTGATCTCAGGGCTTGGATTGTATCAGGTTTGCAATGTGCCGTCACCATGTGATGCTTATCATAGACTTATTATGTAGCAACGACTTTGAAAAAAGTCAGTAGAACTGGTAAACCCAGTCATATTACAGTTTAGATCCCATAATCCAAGCTAAGTATTTCAAATATTTAACAAAATCTGCTAACTCTTGTGGCTTTGCCATGTGCTGTATTTTAGAATACTGGCAGTTTGGCTTAGGGGAGTGGTATACTATTCAGCAATGAATATTGCATTACTAGGAGAAAATAATGGGTATTCATACTTTGCTGGGAAATTCCTTGTAGACATTAGCATGGGAAATGCTAAAAAATAGGTTTACCTGAGACAATTCATTTATTTTGCTTTTCCATTGATGCAGCTCCTAGTTTGCTGTTTCCAGATGTACACCCTTCTTTCAGCAATGTGTCAGCCTTACCTGGATAAGAGAAAATGTCATTCTTTCTCCTCTGATTGTTCTGAAGGTTGTTGAAGAGCAAATAAAAAACAGTGCAGTGGCTTCAGCTGTAAGTGTAAGTGGGCTACACATGGTGTCTAGTAACAACTTTGTGTGACATGGTAAATAGTAAAGGAGAAATGTTGTACTTGTACTGTGACAGAAAATACTAGGACACAAAGGTGATGAGATAACATTTATTGGAATAACACAGGTTTTACGGTAGAGCATGCTCATGTTTGCAGACTACACACGTTCTTTTTGAGGAGCTAATAAATTGTTAGTGCTACACAGAGTTCTTTAATAGCCATTTGTACACAAGAATGCGATACATAATGTAAGGCAGCTGTTCCCCATAATCACTTTGGTCAGGTTAGACAGAGAAAACCAGCGTGGAAAAATCGCAGCAGATTAGCTACAGTGTGAATTAGGAAACGTCTAGCAGCTAGATAAAGAAGGAAAGGACAAGATATTTAGTATGTAATCTTGCACCCATCTCCAGCAGATCTGTGTTTCAGAATATCATTTACAGAGTGCGGCAAACCTTTTAGATTTTGCAAAATTTGTCACACCTCCATCCAAAGAAGGACTACAAAATAATAATTGAGCAATATGAAACTGGATTAGTCGTTACTGGAACTCTAATACCTGGAAAAAATAAGAACAATGACTACATACTGATAAACTGTTTTAGAGAATTAAGCTGCCCATTTTCTGGAAACTGAAGTCTTATCCTGTAACAAGCTGTCCTACTCTAGAACAGTTTGAAAACAGAATTTTCAGACATTTAGAATGGACAGTTTTGGAATCTTAATTTAAAGTTTTATAAATTCGGACTGGAAAGTTTAGCCACCAAAAAGTATTCTTGCAACTCATCTACCTTTATTGTATTGGGCTGGGCTGGCACATTGAAAAGCACTAAAGCTAGCATGCCCTTTAGAGTGCAGAAGTACCAGAGATTGAATGTAGTTCTGTACTAGAAGGTCTTTACCCCACCTTTCTCAGTGCTTGCAGCATTCGTTGCCTTGCAAGAGTTTTGTTTTTCAGGTAATTCCATCAGCTAACATAAGCAGAAAGGGAGCTCATGGCAAGATTTACACTGAAAAGGTTACTCCAGGTGAGGTGAGCAATTAGAATCCTGTTGCATGTTGGTAGGCTTCAGAAATGGTGGTGTGCAATTCATACCAGCAGGTGGCAGCAGAAGCATAGTACACAGTGGGGTGTACAGCTCCCTCTCAACTGTTACAGATTTTCGAAGAATGTCCAGATTTTTGCCTCAAATTTTTGGCCTGTTCCTCTTAAAAATTGTGTTTTTTTTTGACAAATCACTGGGATGATCTAAGGATTAAAGTCACTATGTAATGACATGTATTTGATTTTCAGACTTCATATCCTTCAGAAAATGCATGTTAACACAAATCCTGTTATTCTAACAACTTTCAAAGTTTAAGACCAGTATTTAAAATGCGTCCCTATTTTTGGGCCTTTATCCCCCCATTTTGTTGGGCTTTGTCCAGATTTCCTGCGCTAAGAGTGTGAGAGGTATGACTGAGGCACAGAACAAGTAATACTTATGATGAATTCTCACACAGGAAAACACAATGCTTCATGCATATATATGCAGCACAGTATCCAATGCACAAGGATCTGAGCCTTTCAACATAAGACTGATAGTCATGGCACCACTATATACGTCCTGAGGGGTACCTACCATAATTAGAGCACACTGTTTCATGAAGAAAATAAACAAACTGTTATGAAGTTCAGATCTTGGTAGTATTTCTTTTGGGATCTGACATTAAATGAAGTAAGAGGAGATATAATATATTAAAAAATGAGTATATTAGATAAAACTGGTTTAGTAAAATAAGTTAAAAGATATAGGTCGGCAAAGTACATATTTGAGAGACAGCACAAATTGTGGATGTGATGCATTCAAAAGTGTTTATCGTAAATACTTAGATGATGCTAATATCAAGGTATGTAAATGAGGCAACAAAAAGAAAAATCAGAGAACAAGATCAATTTGGATATGTACTTGGATATTTACGAACAGGGGAGTCTCTCAGGGCTCTGTATTACGGGTTCATAGGTTCATAGATAAGTACTAGGCTAGCTGTCCTTACGGACCATTTTAAGCCTATCCAGTTTCCCTTTTTGCGCTCAGATTAACTGATCCCATTTGTTTACAGATTGGCCTTTCCCATCTCATGGTCAATAATTATGTATTACCCCTAATGAGAATAACTGGGATCATACCATAAGTAATTTAGGGGACCCGTACATGGGATAAAGCATTTAGAAGCTGCCTCTGTCCATTAGTAGTTCTCGTTAGTATGTTGTTTTTAACCCTGCCAACATCTCCAAATGTATGGCTATCTAAATATGTGATGACTGTAACATAGGGATAGAGAAAAAAAGACTCAAAGGATATTTTATTTATTTATTTATTGACATCTGATTACCTGAAAAGTCCAACTGGGTAGAAGTAAATTTTCAGTGAAGCCTCGGGAAGACAAGCTCCAAATTATTACAAAACATTTTAAGAACAATAATTTACAATCTTCAAAAATAAAACAAAAACATCTGCAAACTAAATAATTATAACAAATTAGTGATAATATAAAACATTGAGAATCCATACAAGTTATATGACAATAATTTAATATTTATTGAAATCTGTACAATTTGTAGAAAAATTAAAGGTAATATAGTCTAATACAAACAGGAACTGCAATATGAAGTGAGGGAAAAATTGGTTTATGTTATATTTAGAGAGAAAGCCAGGGAAGGGAATTTCATAGATGTAAGAAAGTAAGTGAAGAAGGGAGAATAAGGAGGTATAAGGAATGAAAAGGTATCTGTTCACATTTAGGGATATAGTTTATCCTGGCTTTGAGCAAGAACAGAGCCAGAATTTAGTTAGGAAGTTTTTCAGAGTGGTTTTGAAAGATGGGAGGGAGGGTATTGATCTGATGGATACAGGAAAGGAGTTACAGGCTTTAGTAACCTTGTACAGGAACAGACCTTACCCAGCAGATTTGATAGTTTTGTAGTCAGACAGGAGTTTTTGGTTACTGGATTGCAATGACCAACTGAGAACATAGTTGTTTTTAATGCTGGACAAAAGAGTTAAATAAGTACTTAATTAGTCTGCAGAACTGGGCTGATAGTTTAGGATCAAGGTTCAATACTACCAAAAACAAAGTAATATTTTAGGTCATAAATCCAGTACTAATATTGATCTAAAATTAGGAAACAAACATCTGGAGATCATAAAACAGATCAGAGACCTAGGTACTATAGTTTGCTCAGCATTTAACTGTAAATAAAATTTACTGGAGATAAAAGCAAAGGCATTAAGTCATCTGGGTCTAATTTTAATGATAATGTATTGAGAGATCCAATTATTTAAGACCTGTTACTAAGTATGACTTGAATATATATGCTCACTCTCTAAAGGAGAGAGCGACAACAATGGAGAGTGTACAGAGATGATATACAAAGAGAATAAATGATATTGATGGTCTTACTTATACTGAGACTCTAAAGTGTCTTAACTTGTACACTATTTTATGCAGATACCTAAGCACTAAGCAATGTTTAGCTTACAAGGCAGTGACCAATTCTGCTTTAAGAAAGGAATTAAATTGATCTCTTTATATCCAGATGTAAGCAATAGAATGTAATTTTTTAAAATACGTAGGAATAAAATTATTAAAAGGTTTTCTTATATAACTGAAATTATTACAAAACTATGGTACAAAATAGTTGTTTAAAGTACAACACTTAATAAATATCATTTAAGGAAAAACTGGATAACTAATGGGAAATATCAAGTATATGCCAGGCCTTGTGAGTATGTGATATAAAACGTTTAACTGACTGCTTGCAGCACACACTGAACTATTTACATTTTGAGATTGCTTCTATGAATCTATGTTTTTTTGAAACAATGTAAAGTCTGAGTTCATAACTTTGCATATACAGCTATACACACTGAGCCGAGTGAAGGAGGGGCATTGACTACAACTCTGATCTGAGATGTATAACAATAAGTATTCTGTTTTGTTTGCTTATTTTTACTAGTTATTGCTTCTAGCAATTTATTTATAGCACTTTTTTATTGCCTGCTGTATACTTTTTACTATATTTTATTGCTATTAACTAATCTGCACGGTTGAACTAAAATTGCCTGCCTTACAGGGCCTGATAAATAAGGTTTTTACTGTCACACTGTTTATAAAGCTTTTTAGCTAATTTCACTGTGTGAAAGGTATTAACTGGAAATTTTCTCTACTTGTTAAGCACCTGTTTGTTTGTTCTGATTTCCTGCCAAGGAGTGTATCATATAACTGATTTGTTTGCAGTTAAAAGCATTCTGTAGAGTCTCCTTGCTCCTTTATCTGCTTAAAAACTTTCATTTTGTGGATCACTGCTGTTCTTCTGCTGTGATAAATATTTCTATAGTGTTTATTGTCTAAAAGAGTGTCGGCTAGTAGCTGTAGTATTGTTCCCCACCCTCCCTCCTTGTTGGTGTCTTGCTGTTATACTTAGTGGCTTTGCAGTTGCCCCCCCCCCCACTGTAAATTTGATCTGGGACACTCCTCCCAGTCTAGTGTCATTAGCTCATTCTACCTAATACAGAGAGAACATTTGAGAAGGCCAACCCACTTAGTTTCCTAACCTTGAATTATCTTCTGCTTCTCCTCACTCCCTTTCCTTTACAAAAAAAAAAAATAAATAAAAAAAAATAAAAAACTTTACTAGAATCTCCCTGTGGTCTTAATTGTAACAAAAAAAATTATGCTTGTTTCCTGTCTTTCCTGTAACTAGTCTAGTCCACATACAGATTTGCTGTATCCAGGACTGTTTGTAAGCTCCTGAGCCCCCCAAGCCTTTCTGTGTTGGAGGGAAGCCTGCTAGCTTATCAGTGGGAGTGGTAAGCACTAGGTAACCTATCTACCATATAAGGAGTGGTTTCTGGCCCAGAAATTGTAGTTAATGGCTGTTTGGGCAATTTTTCCATCTCTCTCAACTTTCTGATTTAAAAGCCCGCATTTGCACTTGTTTCTTTCCTGTAACTAGTCTAGTTCAGATACAGATTCATAGTTTTAGCACTTGAATTTGCTTATTCATGCTTGGCACTTGTTCAGAACTTGTTGTAAGCACTAAATAAGCTACAAATGACTACAGCACTCAACCTTCATCATTACCTAGAGGAAAACAGTTTTTGTACTTACTTTCCTCACTTGCTTAGAGAAAAACAGCTCTTGTACTCACTTTCCTCACTTGTCTAGAGGAAAACAGTTTTTTATTCAGGCATGTCCAAGGGTCAGCTCCCAGTGTTTTCTCCTGTCTATTTGATGAATCTGGGCATCTTGGGGCAATGTAGTAATTGCCTCATGTACACAGACAACCCTCTCCTCCTACCACCCAACACTACAACCTCTGAGAGATGCACTTATCTAGCCAAACTGGAGGTAAAGCTCTCTCCAACCAAGACTGAACTTGACAGTCAAGAGGAGAAGTTAAACACTTGCACCACACCAAACTCATCACATAGTCCCACTAAACCTACACCACCAAAATCCACACATAGAAACACAAAAACATTAGCAGAGGCTCTCAATAATAATCTACTCAAGCAACAGAGACCTCCAAAGCAGAAATGCAAGCAATCTCCACCCCCCAACACAACTCAACTGACACATAGCCCACAATGTGCCACTTAACCACAGCCCATAAGGCAAAACAATGTACATAACACACTATTCATAGGTGACTCTATAGTCAGACACATCACCAGGCTAAACAAGGAGAAGGTTACTGTCAGCTGCCTGTTGAGTGCCAGGATACACTACATAACCCACACACTCAGGTCACTCCACAACAAGTAGATATATGACTCTGTCATTGTCCAGGCTGGTGTGAATGACCTGAGACATACCACCCTGGACTACATGAAAAGAGACACTGAAGAGCACTCCTATCTTGTAGCCCTGGCAAGTATGACCCTAGCCCAGAGTAGCATCCTGCCATCACCCAGAATGATACCGCAGTACAAGGACCAAATGATTGACTTCAGCAATTGGCTAAGTGTCTGGTGTAATTCTAAGGGGATCCAGTATCTTTCTGCCTGGGATGACACGGTCGACAGACCATGATGCTTTGCCAGAGATGGCCTGTACCTGTCACACCTGGGATTCCGGATACTAGCTAAGGCTCTTGCTACCCCTATAGTGCCTTTTTTAGGCAAGATTCAAATGATAAATTCACCACCGTAACAGGAACAGGCAAGCAAAAACTGAGGGTAATGCTACTCAATGCTAGAAGTCTAAATCTCAAAATGCACTCCCTCGAGGCACTCCTTAAAATGGAGAATATCGATATCTGTGCAGTGACTGAGACTTGGTTCAAGGCTTCAGAGAGCACCCCTGCATTACCAGGCTATAACTCATACCACACTTTTAGGCCATCTAACCTGGACCTGAACAGCAAAGGCAGAGGTGTGTCCATATTCATTAAGGATATCCACACCTCCAGGCTAGTTGCCCAGCATAATGCATCCGAGGTTATCCAAGTGCAACTAATTCTGGGCAAAACTGCAATCCAAATTGTAGCTTGCTACAGATCCCCCACCATGTCCCAGGATTCCCACTCCTTTTTTCTTGATATATTGGAAAATATTAGGGTTCAACCAAACACCCTAATAATGGGTGACTTCAACTGCCTCCACCATTGACTGGGAAAACTACTCATGTACCAACTCATAAATTCCAATGCCCTAGATCAACTTATCCACACCCCCACCAGGGGCAACAATATCCTATACCTAGTCAATATCAGCATAAGTGACTGGTGTTCCACACCTGAAGTCTACTCCTCATTGGTCAGATCCGACCATAAGCTAATCACCCTAGATATCCACATCCAACCCCCCATTAGGGAAACCACTGTAAAAAAATTCTCCAAAGCCAACTTCATGCTTCTTAAGACAGAAGTGGTGAACTTCATGACACCCATGCAGATGGACAATACAGTTACAACTGCTGAATCCTACACAAATGCACTCTATAAGCACTTACCCAAGTGCATGGATCTGGCTATCCCAAACAGAACCAAGATGCTATCCTCCAAAAAAAAGGAAGCCAATCTGGTGATCCCCTGCCATAAACAAACTCTACAAAAGAAAGAAGAAACTGTTGCAAAAGAGAGTAAAATCCCATGAGTGGAGGAGCTTCCTGGTCAGCCTCAGTAAGAAGCTGAGATCCCTTATAAGATCTTCCAAAGCTAGCTACGAAAACAAAATCACCACTGATTCTAAGGACAACCACAAGGCATTCTATAGCTATGTCAAGAATCTCAATGGCAACACCCAGATCTGCCCTGAGTTACAGTACAATGGCACGAAAACTACAGAACCAACTGATATTGCCAACATCCTGGCAAATAGGTTCAGTGCTAACTTTACCCCTCTCTCACCCCCTAATGGGCCCATATCTATACAGGAAGAATGCAGAGTCCCTGTAATCACAACTACACAGGTAAAAGCTGCACTCTCTAAAGCCAAAAACACAGCAGCCATGGGATTGGACAACATCCCAGGCTCCGTTTTACACAAACTTCAGAACAAACTGGCTCCCCACCTAAGCAACACATTCAATCATAGCCTCACATCAGGCTTTGTGCCCACTGAATGGCACACAGCAACAGTTATCCCACTCTACAAAGGGGGAGCCATCACTGATCCTGGGAACTATCGCCCTATTTGCCTGACGAGCCTGGTCTGTAAGGCCATGGAACGTATCATCATGGAACTCATAAAGAAAGACATTGGTAACCTCCAAACTCTGGACCCCACCCAGTTTGGATTTGTGAAAGGCAGATCATGCCTCCTGAACCTGATAGACTTCTGCAAAAGCCACCAAATTTAAACTACAAACCAAAAATAGGGTGAGTGGGACAAAACAGTTTCAACAGAGATCTAAGCAACAACTAACAGTACAAACTTCAAAACCAAAAAAATATTCTCAGCTCTGTATATTTGCTGATCAGTCTCTCAGAACAGTGAGACAACAGTTTCAACAGAGATCTAAGCAACAATTAACAAACTTTATAACCAAAAAATATATACTCAGCTCTGTATATTTGCAGATAATCTGAAAGGCAGTCTCTCAGAACACAGGTTCCAGCAATTCCATGTGAATGTCCCTCTCCAGTGTCAGTGGTGAGGATTCAGGCTCCTTAATTATTAGCCCAGAGAGGGGACGTCACATATTGGTGAGCAGTAGTGTGGATATTATTAGGGGCATATAGCAGTGCTGCAGCAGGTATATCAAGGTATCAGATGTGTGCCTTCAGGACCCAAAATAATATTGTGTTTCTGCATGGGTGGTACTTTATGTTTCTGAACATTGGACAGGAGTCATACGCCAGGGTTTAAGGAGATATCCAGCACCACCTGCAACAAACATATTTTGGGAGACAGTGGCTACCTGCACATTTACTGTATTTGCACATGTTTTGGTTGTACATTGAACCCATATTACCAATCAGGTGGCCCTTGGGGGAAGTCACCTTGCTGGGAGTGATGGTACAGGTCACTCTCATACCAGAATGCCACAAGGACACAGTGATAATAACGTTCATGGTATTGCAGACTACCTGGCACTTCTGGGAATGGCAGCCCTTCCTCTTCTCATACATCTGCAACATGGAGTCTTGTGGGGCCTTATTGCTATCTGTGCAATTTATGGTGTCCACTACCCTCAGTATAATGGCATAAAAGCCATACATAGTGGTGACTGTCTCGTCTGCTGTCCTGGGAAACCACATATTGTTAAGTACATGGGGGCTGAAACCTGTAGTATACCTAATATGCCCTTAGTTGACCACTGAAATGTCCTGGTAGTCATAATGTTAAGTGCTGCACATACCTTGGTCCCCAAAGGGATGGACATTCCTCTACTGCCTGCATCTCTATGGCACATTCATCTCTCAGCTTTCACTACCTCCTGACTGATCCTGAAACAATTGCTTATCTACTGACCTGTCCAGTGGTGGTAAGTCAGATGTGGTCTAAATAGTCACTGCCATGATGTGCAACAAAATGGGACAGGGCTGTAACCAGCCACAGTTACTAAAACAAGAAGCTGCTGTGCACAGACTACTGTGACTTCAAGTACCAGTCTGCTTGCAGTTCTAAAATTTGCTGTATGTTATTTCTCTCTACTGAGCTGCACAGACTGTATAGAAAAGTACTGTGAAAACATCTGGGACTTGTGACGTTTGGCAGGGTGCTTTCACTGCATCTCATTATTCCTGCTTTTGCCTGCATGGCTTCATTCACATCTCTTTCTTTGCTCATTTGCATACAGAACACTGCATTGCTGTGCAGCATAGCTTAATGAGCTGTTCCCTCCCTGCACTTCGCCACAAATATTGCAGACTGCTGCTATGTACATGCAGGTCATTTATTAATCCCAGCCCTGGTGTTGATTCATTACATGAAAATGTAAGAAAAGTTATTGATTTTTTTTTGAGCCTTTAGCATATGATTGTCCAAGTTTCATCATGTTATAAACATCTCTATCTATAGTCTGAGACAAACCAGCACCGCTATCTACCTCAAAGACATCTGTGTGCATTAAGAGTTTCTTGAAAATATATGGAGCTGCTAGTCATGGTACTGAGCACAGTACATATTTTAGTTGCCTAAAAGCATGTTCTGCTTCAACTGTCCACTTAGCCTTGAAAGGAGCCTTACCCTTGCTAAGGCCAGTCAGGGAGCATGCAGTTGCAGCAATATGGAGAATAAATTTACAATAATAGCTAGCCAGGCTAGGGACCAAGCTAGGAAAGATGTGCAGCAGGTAAGGGTGATAAAGGATAATGAGGGAAATGTACTCACAAGCGAGGAGAGTGTGTTGAGCAGATGGAAAGAGTACTTTGAGGGGCTGATGAATGAAGAGAATGACAGAGAGAGAGAGAAGGTTGGATGATGTGGGGATAGTGAATCAGGAAGTGCAATGGATTAGCAAGGAGGAAGTAAGGACAGCTATGAAGAGGATGAAGAATGGAAAGGCTGTTGGTCCAGATGACATACCTGTGGAAGCATGGAGGTGTTTAGGAGAAATGGCAGTGGAATTTTTAACCAGATTGCTTAATGAAATCTTGGAAAGTGAGTGGATGCCTAAGGAGTGGAGAAAGTGTTTTGGTACCGATTTTTAAGAATAAGGGTGATGTGCAGAGCTGTAGTAACTACAGAGGGATAAAATTGA
Source organism: Protopterus annectens (assembly GCF_019279795.1). Lineage (NCBI taxonomy): Eukaryota > Metazoa > Chordata > Ceratodontiformes > Protopteridae > Protopterus > Protopterus annectens. Next base: position 1,171,313,612 of record NC_056725.1, on the reverse strand, counting down.
TCAGGCACAGCATGAAATTATATGAAAGAGTAGTAGAAGCTAGGTTAAGAAGGGAGATGATGATTAGTGATCAGCAGTATGGTTTCATGCCAGGAAATAACTACAGATGCGATGTTTGCTCTCAGAGTGTTGATGGAGAAGTACAGAGAAGGTCAGAAGGAGTTGCATTGTGTCTTTGTGGACTTAGCGAAAGCATATGACAGGGTGCCTACAGAGGAGATGTGGTATTGTATGAGGAAGTCGGGAGTGGCAGAGAAGTATGTAAGAGTGGTACAGGATATGTACAAGGGTAGTGTGACAGCAGTGAGATCTGCAGTGGGAGTGACAGATACGTTTAAGGTGGAGGTGGGATTACAACAAGGATCAGCTCTGAGCCCCCTGTGGACTATGATGTTTGCAGATGATATTGTAACTGCATGTCCTCCCTGTGTTCGTGTGGGTTTCCTCTGTGTGCTCCGGTTTCCTCTCATGTTACAAAGACGTGTTTGAAGTATTTCTCCCCAGGCCTCTGCTAAAAACTGGCTTCATTCCAAGTTGGAATTTCCCGGTTAACAAATGTTAAATAAATAAAAATAAAGAAATAAATATTAGTTAAATAATGCAGTTTTTTCAAGAGGAATCAGATAATATTCATGTTGGGTTAATCGGTCATTGTGAGACAAATTAACATGTCATTTTTCCTTAGCTGTAACAGTTTTAAAAGACTTTCAAAGAGGCACATTTTCCTGTGTATAAGATTCCTTGGAGTCTGAAGGGGCACATTGTCCTGTGTATCAGATTCCTTAGAGTTTCAAGGGTGCACATTGTCCTGTGTATCAGATTCCCTCAATTCTCAAAGGGGCACATTGTCCTGTGTATCAGATTCCTTAGAGTCTCAAGGGAGCACATTGTCCTGTGTATCAGACTCCTTAGAGTTTCAAAGGGGCACATTGTCCTGTGTATCAGATCCCATAGAGTCCCAGGGGAGAAGCTCTTTGTCTTGTGCAGATTGGAATTTGAGTTGTGCCTAAGTAGGAGATAGGTATTTATCTTGGATAGGGATTCTCTGGAAGAAGGGAAGGAGGTCCTCAGTTACCTAGAGTTGGATGTTCTAGAAAAACTGTATAACTGTAATTCTGGAATATGATTCTGTTGGTGAGAACATGTTCATTAGCAGCATCAACAGCTTTAACATAACTAGAACAAGAGTTTGCTGCATATCTGGACTTTTTATTTAAGTGTTGGAGAAAACTCTTCAGGACATTTTTCTTTTGTTGAGGCTATATATTAATTTTTTTTCTTTTTTCTTTTGAATTTTCTGTGCAAATTTAAATAAAACAACTGAGGTGAATAAAGTTATGTTTCAGTTACTTCTGAGTCTGCCAGTGTTCTGTTGTGTGTGTGTATGTGTGTGTGTGTGTGTGTGTGTGTGTGTGTGTGTGTGTGTGTGTGTGTGTGTGTGTGTGTGTGTGTGTGTGTGTGTGTGTGTGTGTGCGTGTGTGTGCTTGTGTGTGTGTGTACGTATATATACATATATATAAAAAAAGTCTCAGACCACTACTGATGGCAGTTTAAATGCTTATTCCTTTTGACTCGCATCTCCGCTGAAGAGGGTGGTCAACTGCCTAAGAGAGGACCGATGACTGACAGGCGGTAGGAGCAAAATGAGCAAAAAAAAAAAAAAAATCACAGAATAATTATTTATTCAGGGGGTCAAGACCTGCTGTTCCCCTATTCTCATTACTTCTCAGTGTTTGCTCCAAGATTACATTATAGTGGAAAATAGCCAAGTAGTTTAATTTAAGTGAAATTAACAGACTTATGTTTTTTCTCTGACACAGAGCAATTTGAAATCCATTGTCAAAGAGTTTAGCTCAAGCAACACATACTTGACCACATATAGAGTGACCAACAGTGGCTTTCTCACATCTGCTACTAGTGTGTATTGTAAATGATGTGGAGGGGACACCATTTAAACTAGCTTGATCCTCAAAGGTTTTGTAATTTATTTTATAGAGACACATTTATTTAATATTTATTAAAATTAACTTTTTATAAAAATAATTTTTCAGGAAAGTCAAAAGCCTGTAATATATCCAACAAATGGTTAGTTGTCCTGTATGATGTATACCTGTCAGACAAAGTCACCTACCCAAATCACAGTTTAGAGTTTTCAAGCAGTCTTTCTGGAGTGCTGATTGCTTATTTTGATGTAGATAGATTAGATTTACTTGAAGTGTGGATCAGTACATTTTTGATGCACTATGATTAAATAACTTAGGGTTGATGTTCTGTGTTGAAAATATGATTAATTATATATGTGTGGTTGCGTGTTTGTGTGTGTGTGTGTGTGTGTGTGTGTGTGTGTGTGTGTGTGTGTGTGTGTGTGTGTGTGTGCGTGCGTGTGTGTGCGTGTGTGTGCGTGTGTGTGTGTGTGTGTGTGTGCTATATGGATCCGTATCAGTTGATCACATTTTCAGAAACTTGAAATTCATATCGGCAAGATGATATGATTAGATTTCCAAAAACTTGAAGTTTTTGAATGGAGATCACAGTAAAGTGAGGATCGGGAAGTTTACCGGTTTCTGCGATATAGTACGATCTCAGAGTTGGTATATATATATATATATATAATTTGCAGTGGGTGTTGGGTGCCACGGGGCAAAACTGTAAAAAAAAGATTTTTGTGGTGTTTCTGAAAACACGATCAACTGACATAGATCCATATATATATATATATATATATGCCCTCATATACACACATAAACACACACACACACACACACACACACACACACACACACACACACACACACACACACAAACAAACAGCGAAAGCAAAAACTATAGTCAGATTAAAATGGCAAAAAGATGTGTCAGAAACTATCACCACATGAATGCACAACACACACACACACACACACACACACACACACACACACACACACACGCATGCATATATATATATATATATATATATATATATATATATATATATATACACATACATGCGTGTGTGTGTGTATGTGCATGAATCTTTAGAGTTAAACACACATTTATTTTATCTTTCAAAAAGTATATTGTATTATTACCTGAATACATGCATAAAATGCATCTAATTTAATGAAATGAAAGCTTTTCCAAATGCCAGTTGGCATTAATTCTGCTGTAACATTTTTAATATAATTGTGGATTGTGGACGTTGTTTGAAGAAGCCCTTTGGAAAACGTAAACCAGGATTCTATATCCGAACGAATGTTCTCACATGAATAATGCGCACATCCTCCTGTCTCAGCTTGGAGAAGAGCTGCATGATTTTTTTCAGGAAAGTAGGATGAATCAGATTTAGGGATGTAGGTGTTCTATAGGAGTGCAGAGTGTATTAGTATTAACTTGCTATTTGCTCATGTGACTAGTTCTGAGTATGCAAATAAATAAAATAATTTGACAAAGGAGCACAGCTGTGCATTGCACATCCCATACATTCTGTTTAATCCCTGCTTTTGTCCTTGAATAATTTCTTTTCTTGAAAATCAGGCCTATTATGCTTTTAGAATTCCGAGAGAAGATATTGAATTTGTATTACTATTTTAGTCCAGGTAACACACGTAACAATAGCTGTTTAAAAAGCAATAAACCAAAGCAGAGTTGTTAAGTTCAAGGAACCTCTCAATAGGTGGTTTTGAGAGGTGCCTTTTCATTGTCAGCTTTGTCTAATCAGGAGTGTAAGAGTTCTTCTAGGTATGAACCATCCTTGACCTTTGAAGCTGAAATAATTCAAAATAATGTATAATAATCAAAAATTTAACCGCTTAATATTCTGTAGCTAATGTTTCCTTTAAATATGGCTGACATGGATTGTATTAGAACTATCTTGTAGCTGTTGTTGTTGTCTTTCGGCTTTTCCCGGTTAGGGGTCGCCACAGCGGAACTCCTCTCCACTAATGATTGGCAGTAGATTTTCATGAACGCCGATGTGCAAGCTCGACGTTCAACATTCAACGAAGGCATGCCCATTTATGCATGTCTTTCGAACGCCCACCCAACCGCGGGGAGGACATGCAGACTCCACACAGAAGGCACTCCCCGCACTCCAGCCGAGAATCGAATGGGAGAACCTCTTGCTGTGAGGCAACAATGCTACCGCTGCACCACCGCGGATTATCTTGTAGCTAATTAGAGTAAAGGAGTACACGTCTGTCATAACACGTAGCTTCAGTGAATGGCTGTTTGCTCTGTGATATGCAATGGCCATGCATCATCATATAAAGAATACAGATTCAAAGCAACAAAAGTAAAGTTCTTGGGTAGGGGTGTAAATAATTAGGACAGACAAGTCTCCTAATATGCAATCAAGCATATCTTCCTTCTCACATATTTTTCATTTCTTTCTTTTCTGCTTGATTCTGTCTTACTCAGTTTCTTTTTTGAAAGTTGGACTATTTCACTTGAATCCATCCATCCATCCACAACCCCATTTCCCATTTTTAAACATGGGGTTGGGGTGTCACTTCCACGGTGACTATCATCTGGAGCCAAGGTTTACACTGCTGGGTGGCTAGCCCTGCTGCAGTGGTCCTTCCACACCACACTTGTGCACACACTCATACCTATGGCCAGTTTTAGATTGTGTAATCCATCTATTGCATGTCTTTGGAATGTGGGAGGAAACTGGACCTCCCAGAAGAAACCCACATGAACACAGGGAGGACATGCAGACTCCGCACAGAAGGCACCCCAGTACAGAATCGAACTGGGTGACCTGTTGCTGTTGCTATGAGGCGACAATACTATCCACTGTGTCATATGAAACTCAATGCATTTACTATTTACAGACCCACATATGTTTCTGTTACTTTCAGGGAGCTGTTAGAGTGGTAGAGGCCTTGGACTTACTGAAAGCAGCACTAGTGGTTTAGTTTTTATGGCTGTGATCTAATTAACCTTCCCGTTTCAGTGGCCTGGTGGGCAGAGACTAGAATACTGAGGTAACAGAGGAAGAGAAACAGGTCTGTGCTCCCTTCTACAATTATGCCAGCAAGCAGCTGAATTAGGATTCAGCACTGAGAGTGCAAGAAATGCCTCCTTTTGATAAGGATGACAATATCTTCAACCCTGATATTGTGGGATTGTGCCAAGATTCAGAGATACTAAGAATACATCACAAGTGTGAGGCAGTCAGGCCTCGAGATCATCAATTTTGTTAGAAGTGGAATCAACATTAATGCGAACAAGTTTTAGGTCACCATGGTGGGTTGGTAGGGGAGCAGGGAATGAAAACCATGTGAAATGGGTTAGGGAAAGTGGAGAGAGTTTCTAGGAAATAGAATAAACATTTACACATGGACTTAAAGACTATTGCTGTATAAGAAGGAACATGAATTCACCATATGAGATACATAAGAAGGAACATGAATGCACCATATAAGATGCAATCTACACCAATCACTATTTAATAATCAAGATTTGATATGATCTATGTTGTTACTATGTAATACAGCTTTTTATTTCTGCTCATCATGTGGATACCTCAAGCATGTATAAAGGCACATCACTGGAATAACTCAAAGCTTTAAAAAACATATTTTCTAATGGTGCTGTCAGTACAAAATTAGTGCTACAAAAGTGCAAAAGAAGCACATATAACTAAAGTAGAGTTTAATGAAATTCAGTGCACATAAAGGTTTGCTCCAGTAGGATGTCATTTTTTCCTGCCAAAACACAACTGCGTAAATTGTACAAATATAAGCACTCTGTTTTGAAAGTGATGCTTTTCTCCGAATTTACAGACAAAAAGATAAAAGCAAATAATTGGTTTGTTGTGAAAAAGTATATGCCTATTATCTGAGTTATAGTTACTATGGTGACTATGTTAAGCATCAGGGAATCTGGATAGGGTTTGCCTCCCTGTCCCACATAAAACATAAATTTCAGACAAATAACTATTCACAAGCTTTTGATCACAATGTTGTGCATTCCCAACAGTATATTTTATATTTTAGGAGCTATTTTCCAACACAGTCATCTGATTTCAGAATACTGTTTGTGTCTACCATTTGACAGCAGGGAATTGACATAGTTTTGTCCAATGTGAATGAAAATTGTTTAAATCTCTCCAGTGCTAGCAGGAATTAAATTTAAATATAAAACCAGATGAATCAGCTGCTTTTCATGAGATTTGTGGAAGTGTATGATGAATTATTTTCTCACAAATAATAAGATGAACCAGTAGAGATACTAAAATTTTTACAGGTAAACAAAATTATCACACTGGGCAAAATAATTGTATCTGTGACACATGAAAGTAAAAACATAAAGTTACATTTAGATTGTGTAATACAAGACAACAACAGTGAGAGGTAAAGACAGAATAAAAAAGAAATGCATTCTGTTCCTAAATATGCCTACAGTGCATTTGTGTAGGCTACCTTGTCTCTTTCAACCTGGCAGTGCTTGAAAGAAAGACCACACAAAGTGTTTTCTGTTTCACTGTACCTTAATTGTGGCATTGTATTTGCAGTATTTATTGTTGCTATTAAGCACATTAAATGACAGAACATGACTTAAAATGAACAAGAAATGCAAAACACTGTTTTTTTTTGTTCAGTTGAAAATATTTTTTTTCACATTTAATTTTTATTTTTCACTTTCTGCTCTAGGCAGTTGCTCTACAGTCTGACAGGAATGCAAAACTTTATTAACTGACTGCTGGCAGGTGTTAATGAGTTAAGAAGCTCTACATGTTAAATAAGGATGATAATCTCAACTACTAAAAGAAGTTGTCATGCCCACTAGTTAAGTGAGTATTTTTCTATATATAAAGTAAAACTAAAGGTCATAATGGTAAAAACTTAACTAGAACCAAATAGTTGCTTTCATTTCTGTGAAGCCAGTGTGCTGCCATCATTCCTACACCTAAAACTGAAACTGAAATACAAAATACAAAAATACAGGCACATTGTTTAAGGTAAATATTAGTAGATGGGATATATCTGTGATGAGACCTCTTTACCCCAGGGCAGTAACTAAGGAGTCTCAATCCTCACCACTGTCTCCAGTAAGGGAGTGTCACTAAAAGCAGGTATAGAAATACACAATTTCCACTAAGAGTACACTGGGAACATGTTCCAAACCTGGGAATGGACTATATGCTTCACTCCAGGTCCCCAAATAAGTCTTCACACTAACCACTGCACAGCACTGTGTCCCAGTTCTAGGTAACTGACACACTCACTCTTAAATGCCTGAGATTTACACATATGCACACATTCTTGGGAAAGACTGACACAGATTTACCTGCTGTGTTTCTTTGCCCATATTACAAGGTAATGGCTGTCACCAGTCAAATACCACAGTACCCTTCAAAAGGGATATTAAATCATATTGAGTAAAATAGATATTGAAACAAATGGTAGCATGTATCCCAAGCAGTAAGGCTTTTTGGAATGGCCCTGTTGTTATCACAATAAGTGTAAACTTGTATTTATTATGGATTATTTAATTAATTTATTATTTATTAAATAAATAAATACATTCTCGGAATGCCCTGGTGTTATCATAATAACTATAAACACTTTCAAGTTATTAAAAATATGAACTAAATAAACAGCCACAATGGCAGGTAGTAAAACATTTAATAATAAATAAAAGGATTTAAAACATGTAAATACTGACTAACTGATTCCAATAAACAACACAGTTTCACACACAGGAAATATTAAAATAATACTATAGGATAGATCTTACATTGATTTTAGAAAATCTCTAACTATCTAGCTGTGGTTCCCTGACTATCTGAAGATTAACGATCCCTATCTAATCTAAATACTTTAGCAGCAAGATTATACACTTACTTCTGCAAGGTAAAATGAGAAATTATGTCCACACTCCAGGCTGTTGTCTATCCTCAGTGACTGGAACAATTACTCTCCTGGAAACAACTGGACTACTACTGCTGAACAGCTCTGGAAAACAACTATTAAACAATAACTGAACAAGTGATTCAGAACCTGCTTTTTATAACAGATCTTTTTCAAAAGTAATAGGAAGCTTCCATGAGAATTCCACTATCATATCAGACTTTAAAAAGTAAACAAACAGCTGCAGTGAAGATTCTATTCCCCCAGCCCTGGCACACAATGAAATCACATCTAGGTCAGCTGACTCTGGCATAACTCACATTCAGAATTCTCTTTAGAAAGAATATGTATATTTGGTCAGCCAGAAGAACACTCAAAAACATTCAAAAACGTCTTGCATAAATCAGAGTGATAATCAAAAGACATAAACTTATTTACAAAATTAATAGCTAGTCATGCTGGCATATGTAACACAGGCTAACTTACAATTATTTACAGTCATTTACAAAACTTCAGCCAGTCATGCTAGCACAGATAATAATATGCGTAGTAATTTTTTCACACATAATGTACTGATTTTCCAGGTGATGTCTACTTCTGCCAAATGCCACAAGGCAATGGACCAAACACTTCCAGGAATTGTAAATATACCATTGCATCAGTGTTATCATTGTGAAGGGTAAACTAAACAAGTGTGGATAGAAAACAAAATAAGCATGACTTTTTCATCAATGGCACTTCCAAATTTGACAACAGTCGGTTATTCTTGCCATCCCTTTGTATGGCAGAATTTATCAGTAACTGTGCAATAATTGCTAAATATATTTTTTGCTTTTTTTTTAATAAGCAGGGTTTACAACTTATGAAATGTATTATTTTATGGATCAAAGATTCGATTTTATTATTTTAGCTGAAACTGATACTTTAAACAAAAAAAAATCAAAGAAGATTTGGTATTTAATAGCTATGAGGAGTTGTATTTCAATGTTTTAAAAAAGAGGAGAAACACTGTGTACTTATTAGGGACAGGAAGATGAAGAAAATCAAAAGGGACCTTGCACAATATAGGGACAATGTGACTTATGTACATAAAATTAACAACAATAAACACAATTTGTACCATTCACAAATAGCAAAGGGAGACATGCACCTGAACATCAAGCCAATAGGGTGGATGTTTATGAAGTTAATACAAAAAGGAATGATTTTGGTTTAGACAGTCTAGATGACCCTTTAGAGTCCACCCCCGCTCAGACAATCACAGAGATTGGTGGAGAAGAAGGGGCAAATGGAATGTCAGTGGTTTCAGAATCATGATCACCAAGGAAATTGGGGACGTTGGATTTCCATCAACAAAGGAGGGGGGAGAAAGAAGAACACTGATTACTATGGATGGTGGAGGGATTATACTAACACAGAAGGGTTTTGAAAAATGTTAATTACAGACATTTGAATATTACCTCCACCTGTTTTAGTTTATTCCAGAAAGGTTTCAAATTTGTTCCCACAAAAAAGTTTGATATTGTGGATGCCATTATCGAATTAAAATTATATACAAGAAAATTGAATTTAGCTATATTGTTCAATTCAGATGGTCAACAATAAGTAACTCTAAAGTAAAGGTGTAAAAAGAACAGTATTTTTAATCCTACTCTGTACCATTAGATGTCAGATTTTGAGAAATCATGTGAATCAGATAGTCACAAATTTGCTGACCAAAATAATTGGAGATTGTAGGTCACAAAACTCAATAAAGTGGGGGAGTGTTTTTATTTGTCAGCATAGAATATTGCAGCAAAATGTTTGAGATCTTGCAAAATGATGCCACTTATATTATTAGTTCTAGGAATGAGGTGAATATAGCCTACAGGAAAACAGATTTTCACTTGGTAGATCATATGTTGCAGGGTTTACTGACACCCAATCTATTTTACTTTCTTACCAACACCTCACCCCAAATTGCTACTGTATTTGGCCTCTCCAAAATACAGAAATGTGTGTTTAACCTCCCATTAAGACCTATAGTTGATGCACAGGGCTCAAAAAATTATCCTTTAGCAGTTTTTGTGGACTGTATGTTTAAGTCTGTACTGTATATTCCTTATTCAAACCGATCAAACAGAAACTTCACAGTGTGGAGGGTGTGAAGTTCACGCCTTGAAATATGTTATGCACCTCGTTCACTAATAAAAATAAAACTTTAAAATACGTATTACAAAATAAGAAAATAATAGGTAGTCCACAGTTGAGTTAAAAATGGAATATCCTTTATTTAAACACACAAACAAGTGATTCTAGTTGATTATAATGAAAAGCATTGAAGACATTCATTATTTATATATAATCAGGTTGTTTGGAGCAAGGGAGAGGTTGCAGAGGGTGGTTTTGTTAAGAGCAATAAAAGCATTAAACTCGTTCCTTTAACCAAGTCCCCTTCCCCCTTAACTGTAAACTGAGACTGTGCTACCTTAGAATTGAAAGAGACATATTAAAATATTTAATAGAAGAACAACTTATTAATGCTAACCTACTAATCCAAACTTTATTAATTAAGAAACCAACTCATTAACAAAATGACTAACTAATTAACTAACAAAAAGATCTACCACTAGACATCTATCAGAATAAATATTAGCAACTTATAAACTGAAACACTTTTAACAAAGATCGCTTTGGTACCAAATAAATGCTTCATCAGGTTTGTGTGTAAAAAACATATCATAGTATTAATAAACATGTATAAATCTACAACTGAACACCTAAGTAGGCTGAAAACCATAACTATAATTGCTAAGGTGGAAATACAGTGAAAAATAAAAAAAAAAAGCATTAAGGCCCTGGGGTTCTGTTCAAGTATGGCATCTAACTAAGAAAACACTTAGTTTAAATGAGTAAAAGTATCATAAAACAGCACCAATGTCAGTTATTTCCATTGTAAAATATTTACAGTGTTTGATATTTGTTTATAACAATATTAGCATGTATAATATTAGCACGTAATGTCAGCATTGATTAATCCCATATCAGACTTTTAATAGTCTTTCAAACAGTGGAGCAGTTTTCTGAGCTCTACTATGCTTTTTATGGAGCAGTAATAATTAAGCCCCGGTTTTTTGAAAGAGTTCAGTTTCAGCTGCCACAGTAGTTCACTTTTTTCTAAAAGATTAGGGATGTCTCCTTCCAGTTCCAAAAGGGCCACATGATCAATAATTAGAAATTTAAAGCCAGTGTGTCCTTTGTGAAGCTGCAGGTATTGAGCCATTGCATTATTCTTGCATTTAGCTCTAATTTCGGAAAGATGGCCAGAAATCATTTTTAAGTCTGTTCAGCATTTTCCCCACATAAAATGTTTCACAGTCATTGCAGCTTGCCCTGTAAACCACCTGCATTGAGTTACAGTCACCTTCTGCACTGGGTTTAATCAGTTTCTTTAAATAAGGGCAGAAAAACATGTCTCCCTTCTGTATGTGCTGACAAAAAACACTGTTGGCTCCACACTTATTGGTGCATGTATCCAATGGTCTGGACCTTCCTTCAACCCAATTCCTGATGCTTCTAGCTTTCCTATACATAAAGGAAGGAGCTTCTCCAAGGATGTCCATTAGATACAAGCTTTCAGTAATTATGGCCCAGTTCTCTTTAATAATATTAATGATACTGATATAGTCAACAGTAAAAGTCAAGATACAACTGTCTTTAGGTTAGTTGTTCACAGATTTCTTTAAAACCCTCCTATAAGAACTTTTAAGTGCTGGTGAATTTGTACTTTTTAGTTCAATTATACATTCCAGAATGCTTCTTAACATATTGCTTTCGTATCTCCTCACCAAAAAATCATTTTCAAGATCATTTAGGTTCTTAAGGAAGGGTTCCATTTGTTATAAACAAATATCAAACATTGTAAATATTTTACAATGAAAATAATTAATATTGGTGCTGTATTCTGATAGTTTTACTCATTTAAACTAAGTGCTTTCTTAGTTAGATGCCACACTTGAACAGATCCCCGGGGCCTTAATGTTTTAGTTTTAAAATTTTTCACTGTATTTCCACCTTAGCAATTATAGCTATGGTTTTCAGCCTACGTAGGTGTTCAATTGTAGATTTATACACATGTTCATTAATATTATGATATGTTTTTACACACAAACCTGAAGTATTTATTTGGTACAAAAGCGATCTTTGTTAAAAGTGTTTTTTTGTCAGAATTTGACTTTAAAACTAATGTTTAATGACAATAATGATGCTACTAACAGACCGCAATTCAGGCATCCAAGTGTTTTTGTTCCATCTATGCCTTTACATGTACAGCTTTTTATAAAAATGTGTGAAAATGAGTTATGTGAATATATGCATGGAGAAAGGGCCAAGGGCTGTAATAATTTAATAGCATCACAGCACCGAGCCCTAAATGATTTAAAGAATAATCAAGCTATAAGCATCAGACCCTCCGATAAAGGAGGGTCTATAGTAGTCATGAATCATAAAGATTATAATATGAGTATGCTGACCATGCTGAATGAGGATACAACATATGTACAGATCAGCATGGAGAGGGTAAGATCTATTATTGATTATGTATGTAGTGCCTTATATGAATTATTTATGGAAACTTCCACTGACCGTGACTTGTTTGATTTTTTGTATGTGACTGAACCTAAGATACCATTGATAAAGGGCCTTCCCAAGGTTCATAAATCTTTGACTAAACCTTCCCTATGTTTGATTGTGTCAGGGGAAGGATGGGTCACACAAACATGTTCTTTATACGTGGAAAGTAAGCTTAAGACAATGTTGGCTTCAGTCTCTGTTGTACTCAGGGACACTGAGCAATTTTTAACTGACCTCTTCATATTTTTGGAGAGTTGTGGTGATATAACAGGGTTTTTTCTTGTGACCCTTGATGTAATGAATTTATTTATGTGCATCCCAAATGAGTGTGGCATTGATACCATTAGAGAACTGTTGACACACAGAGGGAATTTTGACAACAGTCAGGTTGATACGGTTTGCTGCTTGTTGGATTTGGTTCTAAACAATAATTTGTTTTGTATGGTGACTGCTTATATGCACAAAAATGGGGGGGTGACCATGGGCACCCCTGTGCAAATTCATATGCAAATGCATTAATGAACTCATGGGAGGAGCAGTTTGTGCTCGACAATAACAATATATACAGACCACACATTAGATTTTACCATTGTTTTGTGGACGATGTTTTTATCTTGTGGGGAGGGGGCCAAGAAAAATTATATGGTTTTCTTCACTACATTAATCGTACCACTGAATTTTTGAGGTTTACCATGTCCATGTCACAGAAATGGGTTAGAGAGATACCAATTTAGTCCGAAAGGGATGTTGGAAAAATAGTTACTTGTCCTTTGATAGTATGCACCCCAGGCATACATATCCTAATGTAGTAAGAGGCCAATACATGAGAGCCTGTAGGCTATGCACACAAGAGGAAGCATTTCATGAAAATATTGATGCACTGAGTCAACATTTTTTGAAAAGGGGCTGTAAGAAGGACCTTCTGATACAGCACAAGGAGAGGGTGGTCAAGGATAGAAAAACCACTGCATCTAGTGCCCATAAGGGTAGGAGCTTTGTCAGTAAACTCAGATTTGGTTTGAAGTATACAAATGATGTAGGCTCTGTATGTAATATTATACGAAAAAACTGGGGAATACTCACTAGTGACAACAGGACAGCTGAAATAGTTGGGAACAATCCCTCTTTTATGTACAAAAAATTGTTTAAACCTGAAACGACTACTGTGCACAGGGAACTGTAATACTAGGTCAAGTAACTTGCTATCTGCCAGACTTGGTACATACAGTTGCAGGCAATGCAGAGCCTGTACATATATTTCACAGGAACAAGTGTTTAAACATCCACGGATGAAATATATTTTAGTCCCAGATTCTATGCAGATTGTAGTACAGCAAATGTGATTTATTTAGCCACATACAAGTCCTGCATAGGATTCTATGTTGGTAAGACCAACAAGAGATTAAAAGATATAATTTTTAGTCATTCCTATGAGATTAGTACTCGCAGTATGAACAATGCACTAGCTAAACATATTAAAGAAAATGTTGGACATGAGTTTGTTTTTAGAGTACTACAAATACTGCATGTGGGTCACGGGAGGGGGTGATCTCACTAACTATACTGAAACAGTAGAACTTAAATGGAACTTGCGGCTACAGGCTGATAAACATCCTGGTATTAATGCTTGTGTCCCTTTAAAACCTGTACTGAAAGGGAGGAAATTGGTTTAATGAAGTGATCAATTAACACAGTTGATTGAACATCTACTGTTTTTAAACTGAGCTGCGATTTTGTGTTTTTATGATCTGAAGAAGCGTTGATTTCACGTGAAAGCATTTATCTGGTTCATTTTTACAAATAAATACTTTTACTGTGTGAAGCTGTGCTGTTCCTGCCAATTTTTATGCTTCAGATTTGCTTACCTAGTATCTCTGACAAAGCAGTCTGCAGGGAATCTTTAAAGTCTGCCAACTCATTACACTCCCAGAAAATATGTTTCTATTTACCTCTTTCTTCTGCATCACACCTCCAACATTTGCTGTCTACCTGAGGAAAAATTCTTTAGAGTTTACTTGGTGTATAAAAATACCTATGTAAATACTTCCAAGCAAAGATCCTAAAACGTCTAGACTTTGTTGCATATTTGGGAGACATACATATAGTCCCCCATTGTTTCTTTGTGAATTTCTTATCCAGTCTGTCTTCCTAATCCTTTCTAACCTCCTCTGATTTATTCTTATAGTTATCATGCAGCATTTTATATGCCCTACTAATTATTCCTTTTTTAACGGCATCTTCTGTTCTAGATTCTTCTAAAAACTCTACCAGTCCTGGTCTTTTGTTTAGGACCCCCTATTTCTTTCTCTTTGACTATACTCTTACATCAGTCCTTGATAGGGGAAGGCAATCTCTAACCTGCAGTCCAAATAAATTCTTGGCTTTTTCCCATTCTATTTCCTTTCTCTTTCGAGTTATTTGCACACAATACCTTGGCTCCTTTGCCAGTTTTCTCCAATAAATTCCAGCCCCCTCTTGGCTATTGTCTGTACCCCTAATTGCAGTCATCCCTATTGGCAGAATCTCCTATCTCCATTCCCATGCTGGCTTAGTTCTTATAGGTTCATAGGTGTGTACTAGGTAATGGCCCTGGAGCCTTTATAAGCCTAGCCCATAGAAGTGCCCTGGCATTGTGCCACCCGACGTTACCTCCCAGTGCCTCTATCAAGTAGAGTCATTGGAGTGATCCCCAGGGTGAACTTTCTATTTCCCATCCACTCATCAAGATTTTTCTTGAAGAGGGTCACTGAGGTGCTCTGCTTGACATGTATGGGAAGTCCATTCCAGAGCATGAGCAGGGTTATGAACCTGTTCCTCCAGCATGTTCTGTTGATTGTGGTAATGAGGTTGAGGTCTCTCGAGCATGTGGTGTGGAAGGACTGGGATTTCTTTAGATGTAGCATTTCTAACAGAGCTGGGTCAGACATGGCTTTGCAAGTCAAGCAGAGATTGCCTCTTAGTAGACGATATGAGACAGAGAATAGCTGGAGTTTTTTTGAGTCTGCCCATGTAGGACATGTGCTTAAGGCCTAGGATCCTCTTCATGAGGTACTTTTGTGGCCTTTCCAGCTGTCGCATGTGTCTAGTGAGATACATGCCAAATGGGGCATTATACTTGATGATTGGCCTAATGAGGGAAGAGTAGACTCTACAAATATAAGCAAGTGGTCTAAATAAGGAAAGATGTACCATATGTCTAGATCAGTAACAAGCGGTGTGCCTCAGGGCCCTGTCCTGGGGCCCCTCCTGTTTGGCATATACTTCTCAGAAGAACAGGCAAGCACGGAAGGGCTGTGGCTGACTAAGTTTGCAGACGACTGCAAACTGGGTGCTATAATAGAGTCTCCGGCCGAAATGGAGATCCTCCAGAAGGGCCTAAATGAGACTGATCCATGGTGTCAAAGCCATGGTCTCAAGCTAAATGCAAAAAAATGTGTAGTAATCCCCTTTGGAAAAAACAGAGTATCCGCAAACTACAACATAGGAGGTAATCCCCTGAAATCTGAAGAAGAAATAAGGGATCAAGTAGATAGTCAGCTTTCCTTTGATAACCATGTTGCCAAAGTGGTTAGAAAATCCTTCTATGTGACCCATCTGATCACGAAAGGGTTCGCATCAAGATCTAAGGATGTAATGGTGCCCCTCTACTCTTCCCTCATCAGACCCATTATTGAGTACAATGCACCAATTGGAATGTACCTGGCTAGACATCTCCAGCAGCTGGAGAGACCACAAAGGTACCTAACCAAGAGGATTACTGGCCTCAAACAGTTGCCCTATGCAGCACGATTGAAAAAGCTAAAACTGTTCTCTGTTGCATACCGCCTTCTCAGAGGCGATCTCTGTCTAACGTACAGAGCCATGTCCAACCCAGAATTGTTGAACATGCTCCATCTTAGCAAAACCAAATCTACTCGAGCTACACGCTCTAGGGATATAAACCTCAACACAACAGTGAATAGAACATGCTGGAGGGATGGATTCCCTTCGCAGAGACTTCCCTTACTATGGAACAGGGTCCCGATCTACATAAGACAGAGCCCCTCACTATCACTCTTCAAGAGGAACCTTAATGAGTGGATGGGTAACAGAAAGTTCACACCGGGGATCACACCAACAGCACCACTAGATAGGGGCCAAGGGTACTAGCTGCTAGTACAAGGGTCTAGGGAACTACTAAAGGGGAGGTGAATACCGCACAACGTGGCTGGGCTAATATATGCCTTCGGGCAGATAGCCCAGTACCAACCTATGAACCTATGAACCTATGTATATGTCATTCATTCTGTAAAAAGGTATGACTGGGGCTAAACAGATGCAGAGAACTGATAATGTGACTCAGAAACAGAGAACCTTAAACATTTCCTGAAGCCTGTGGCTATGGGAATAGGGTAGTAAGCTTCTTTTAGGGGTAGAGTTACCAAATAACTGGTGAGGGAAATGTAAGGTAACAGCTTCTGTATGGTCAACATTTTGAACTTTGGAACTTTCATGTAGAGATTTATAAATGAAAGAGCCAGTACTGGTCTTCAAGGGGTCTCTTTCTTTGGTACCAGAAACATTCTGGAATAGAAGCCTTTTCCCCTTTGACTTAAAAGCACTGATTCTATGACTCCCTGGGTGTATAAAGACTATAGAATCTGAAGAAAAAAATCTGTTTGATTTGAAGTGTGGGAAGGTATTGTCCTGAAAGCAGATTTCTGTATCTAGTACCATCTGTAACCACCCTGCACCACTTTTAACATCCAGGAGTCCAAAACAATCTTTTGCCAAAGGGAAATGTTGAGGGCCAGTTTTTTTGGACAGACTTGTGGATATATTGGCTGGTGGAGAGGGAACAGGGTAAGGAATACTGGTATAGTCATTCTGTACTGATGGTCTGTTCCTTTTTATGAAAAGACCCCTGCTTTTTATTGTTGTTAACCTCCAGCTATCTCTTTTTTCCATTTTGTTTGACAGAAAAGGATTGATTTTGTTTATTTGGCTTTTTTTGTGTCAGAGGGAAGTCTATAAGATTTGTATTGGAGTACATGGAATAGTTTAAAAACTCCCTGAATTAAGTTCTCTCTTTCATCATATTGATTTTGAACCTGGGCAGCAGAAGAGCCAAAAAATACCTCCTTAACTAAAGCTAAATCTAAGATTTTCAGACTTTACCTCATCAGCAAATTTTTGGTTACTTACCCAAGCATATATTCTCAATATTGTAGCAGTTGAAGTAGTCCTAGACACAGTATCTGCACAGTCATACACACTCTTCAAAGCTTGTTTAGATACTCGAGAAAGGGTTGAAACAGTCTGGTACAGAAAATAATTTTCTTATGTAGGAATAGTGGGGCTCAATTTCCTCAGACTGTCTGTATGACATATCATAAATTGGTTCCCTATTAGAAGACCAAAGACGCATTCTTTTGAATGCGTCTTGATCTAACTCAAAAGCCTAAAACGGCAAAATATCGAAGCGGCTTCTAAGCAAATTCTTTCCCAGGGAAAGAATTTGCTTGGCCGTTTCATTACTTTGCCGTTTTTGGCACTGTAGTGCAGTCTCAGAGTTGGTATATTTAAGTAGGGGGTGGGGGGTGTGGGGGGTGAAGTCCCCCACTTAATGTAATGTTTAAAGTATGTTTTTTTTGTTTTTGGTTGTTGTTGGAACAGCGATTTTTTTTCCCTAGGAAAAAGAATCACTGTTCTGACAGTTCGAAATTGTAAGCTTTCGCTTACAATTAATCACTGTTCGCTTTTTTAAGCGTTTGGTGATCTAATATAGACCCTCATAAATTTCCACATATACACCTGGCAATTCAGAATTTTGAAAGCTAAAGTGGAAGTAAACATTCTCATACCTGCACAGTTCAACATTTTACTCTCTTTATCACCAGGTGAAGGGTTGGTATTGAGCATCACTCTTTCCGGTATGAGACACAGTTGAAATGGCAACTGGGTCTGATCTAAGGTGACAGAAAACAGATTTATTAGCCTGAAGTACCTTATACAACTTATCTGCTTTGTTAGTGAGTAATGGCTGAGTATCTGGATGAGCACTGGCAGTATTCAACACATTCTCCAGGGCAGGTAGTATAGGGGTATGGGAGAGGAATGAGGTATATCCATTTGCAACGTATGATTATATCTCCTCAATTCAGGGGGAACATCGATTTGCTCCCATAAAATACCTTATTTATCCTAGCAAAGGTCTGATTATAAGAAAATTCCTCCTCAGGAGGATTAGAATTTAAGTTTTCCTCACAATCTGAGGAATCTGCAGGAGAGGAAGCTGTATCTATGTCAAAATTAGAATCATCAGACCCTGATTCCTCAGGAATAATTTGATAGGGAATAGCCATCTGTAAAGACGTCTGCTTACCAGGATTTACTGCTTGTAATGCCTGTCCAGCCAAGGTAAGGAACGCATCTTTTTTAATGCTAATAACGTGATCAGGAAAACAATGTTTAATCTTTTTCTTTTCTTAATAGAAGCTCCAAGAAAAGAGGACTGACTCTCAGAGAGACATCTGCCCGGTCTAATAGTCTGTTGCCCAGTTATTTCAAGAATTACTTCTTGATGTATACCAGACCCAGAGAAGATTGTTCTTTCATGACTGTATCAGACACTGGAACAGCCAAAGCAGACATGGCTGATTCTTGGTTTCAGCTGACCAAAAAGACTACAACAGAGGAAGCTAGAGAGATAAATAAGTGGTCTGAGCTGGGCTTCACATCTGAAGTAAGAATTGGTCAAAATTTCCTGATGGTGTTACAAATGAAGCCACTGTCTGTGCTACAAGTAAGCAAGCATCTCATACTACTTGAAGACCTACTTTCTTGTGGCTGTCTGGTCACATCGTATCTCCTTTTTGAATATAAGGGTTACCCCTTCTGAGTCCTAATTTGCATGACGTCATCACTGCTCAGTTTGATGTCTGTCTCCTTGTATCCTCTTCTCTTGAAGGTGTTCACAAGAGTTTCCTTTTCATCTAGGAAAATATCATCCCTAGAACATAATTTGGAAATACGAGTGACCTGATTCCCCAGTAAATTCTGAAAAATATGCCTTGGATGCATACTAGTCTGATGAAGCAAATGATTACACCATGTGGGTTTTCTAAAAATCATGCTCTCAATCCTTTTACCAGGAGTCAAACATAATCTCACATCAAGGAACACTATCTCCCTTTCAGAGAATTTCAAATAAAAAAAAACACAGATAAACTGCTATTTTTTTTTAAAAGGACAATAAATTCTAAGAGATGGGGTTCCTCATCAGAGACCTCTCTGCCAAGAATGAAACTCTTCCAGGTTGCTGCTTCTATGAAGCCCCAGAGATGCTTCTTCTTGACACAGCAAGAAAGTACTGAAGAAGGCTTCAGTCTGACTGCTGATTTCCCAGCTGGGGATTGGCCAATCAGCAGTCAGAGTGAAGGAGTGAAGCTGCTTGGTTGTTGTTTCCTAGGTGAAAAATAGCCCATATAGCCTAAGGGCAAATGCAGCATTTTGAATGATGAACATAAGGTAATACTTGGACTTGTTATGTTTAGTCTCTATTTTCTCACATTCAAATGCGCTATTCAGGGGCTTGCACTTAATTTTCCATAGAAAATGAAACTACCCTTCTTTTACAAAGATTACTTTTGGCAAGTAAATTTTGCTGAAGTGAGAATCTGTGAATTTTATTTTGGTAACATAACAAGCAGCCATTACATTTCATTTTAGCAAAATGACGTGGAAATGTTAACATCTGTGGTGAAAAGAGGAATAAAAAATGGGTATTATATATGAAAAAAGAAGTATGCTAGAGAATAAAAAAGTATGTTAGAGAATAACATTGCTATTGCACTGATAGTAATTTATGTCTTAAAAGATATGCCAAAACTTTTTTCTCAAATAAATAATGATTTGCAGAAAATTAGAAAACATGTTTTATCAAACATGTTTACTCAGGCCAGTTTGTGTGCCAGCAACTCCACACTGTGAAGTAATAAAGTTTATCCCAGCACCATGTTTACTTTCTGTAATATAACCTATATGTTGAATAGTACTCAGAAACCTTTCACAACCTTTCTGTACCTGTCATTTTCTTCGTTTTATTTTTTTCTGCTACAGGCCCTCAAACTACTTCAAAGCCTTATCCTCTGGGGTTTTGTTTGTGACCAAAACTGAATCAGATGCTGGTCCTTGAAGCAGAAGCACTATTTCTGTCCAGCGGTATTGCTCACAATCACACTTGCAGAGAGCAATATTTTTAAGTGTTTAGCAGAAAAAAAACGTTATAATTTAGTTAGTGTGCAAAATGTTTCCAGTATTGTAAGATTGATGCCTTGACAGTTAAAGTCATAGTCATTCACCTTCTTCCATTTTATGTTTTTCCAAGAACCACAGATAAACCATATCACTATATAATAGCTACTCACTCAGGGGGGCATGTATCACTGTTCAGCATCCCCATTCTGAGTCAGTTCACGGAGAACAACACATTCTTAGTCATTGCTGGGCTACACTGCACACATCTATTTCCAGCTAATAATTTAAGAGGAATGATTTAACATAGAAATGTACCAGAAGCTCTTTTCTCAAGCCTTCCTTGGTCTTATCTGTCTTGTCCTGATACGTGTTGTTTACTTATTAAATTTCTGGCCTGAATACATGCTGTTGTAATACTGAAGTAAGTCACTACATACATGCATTTTATGCCTTTTCTGTGACGCTTGCATGCAGTACGTCCAGAATGAATTCATTCTGATAGAACTACTGCAAAAACTGTAGAAAAAGAGTAGCAAGCATGCATGCATGCTCTGTGTAAAGGAAATGTAAAACTCAGGGTACAAAGAGAGAAAGGAAAGATGATTTACATAATTGCTAATGCACTGAAATGGATTAGCAATCAGTCAGTTTTCAAGAGCAATTTCTAAAATTGGATACATTTAACTGGAGCACAATAGATCTCAGTTTCCTGTTTAACATATCACAACCTGGAGGTAGTGTATCACTGTATTTTCTGGGTTTTTTTCAGCTGCAGAGCAGTGCAGAGAGGCAGAATCATTGGCAGATTAAATAATGAGTAGTCACAAATGTTAATGATGCTGGCTTTGCAGGAAATGGTACTAATATGTTATTCTCTTACTAATTCTGACACACTTTCATTCAGGTTGCAGCACCTTTTTTGAGTATTCTACCCGAGGCATGTCTGCTTCTGTACTCATATGGCAAGTTATCACCTCACAGATATATAAATAATGCCAGATGATGTTGTTTTGAAAAGGGCTGCCTATCAGAAGTGCAGGACCCAGTAACCCAATCCTATGAGTTCTGATAGTTCAAAAAATAAATCAAAATTGAAAAAAAAAACTTGTTACACCTCTAAAGCAAAATTTATGCTTTGGTGATTGGCTTACCCTCCTGCTCCCAGAATATATGGCTGTTAGACCACACACCCCTACTTATTATATATATATATATATATATATATATATATATATATATATATATATATATATATATATATATATATATACATATTTACTCAAAGCAGGAAGACTTCTCTGAAATACAGCAGCCTTGTAGGTAGCACATATATTCCTCACATTATCGCTCTCACTTTTGCTATTCTGTGGATTCAATTACAACCTATGGAATTTTAGCCGATAGTCTTTGAAAGTCTGTTATGATGGCAGAAAGCAATGGAAACTGACAGCTGTATTGCTGTTGCTCACTAGAAAGGTACTTAGTACTTTTAAACAGAAGGTAATTAATTATGTCAATGCTATATAATTTCTATGTTAAAAAAATTAAGATGCGGGGAAGATGCATACCATCTGTCTTTAACACTTAGGCAGGCTTGATGGACAATAACTTTTCTTATATCATTTTGGTTGCATGACTGTAATACATTGTGGTGGGATTCATGAAAATAAAATCTCTCTCATATCACAGAGTATGGTCTACAGTCTCAGATGACATCTAATATAGAGATCATTAGCTTGTAAGGTCTGTTTATGCAGTGCATAAATTACAAGTGATCATTGGTTGCATATTATTGGCATCATCAACATGTTCCAACTGATCCCACCAAATGGAATGTGTAGTGAGCCTGTTATTGCATAGTGGTACACAAGTAGTACATTCCTCCAGAAGTAATGTAACTCAATGTTTATGTTTTATTTCCAGCACCTCATGGTTGCGTATAGCATTGTTGTTACCTTGGGTCCCTAGTTTCACCATCAATAATGTTAAATGACTTGCTTTTTAACTGAAGTACAGTACAATCTCTCACTTTATATAATGTTTGAAGTAAATATCATTGTCTATAGAACTCCAGATGCTCACTACCAGATTAACCCTCTTACACCTCCATAATGTGCAAAAATTCTTATTTATTGTCTAGGGGATATTTTTACTGTTTTCTGTATTGCTTAAATGTTCATTTCCCCAGAGAATTCCCCTCCAGCGTCAATGCATAGTGCTGATGATACTAAGTGACATCATTGTGACACACCACAAATTATATCATATGGTAGAGTGCTTCACAAATGGTTTACTACTGAAATGTCAGACAGCATTCACGCGAACTCAGAATGGTCGAAAGGCTAATTTACAGTTCACAGAAGGTCAAACCAAAAATGGTCAGCTCCACAACAGCGAATGCTAGTGTGCATTCGATGTTGTGAGGTCGACATTCTATCTAGAGATTGCAGTACAGTGATGAGTGGGAAATGTACCCATTTCTTCACTGTAGTGCGATCTCAGAATTTGTATATATAGTTAGCAGGGGGTGTGGGGGTGCAACCCCCCACATGGGGGGGGTGCAAGGAGGCTTTCCCCCTGCAAAACATTAATTGGGGAGTCGCTGGAAGGCAAGGTACATTAGGTGATGTTGAATAGGATGGGTCAACGTTACCGTTTTCGTTATCATTGCCTGTCCGATGTTTTTATTTTCAGTAGTATTTTTTGATGAAGCGATCACTTGACAGCATCCATTTCGGGATTTCAATAGTAAACCTTTACAAATATGGCACATGAACAGCTTATCTGTGTGGACTTTAGATACTGCTAGATCACAGTGGCACCGTTTGCCCAGCATAACTTGGTACTGTTCAAAGCATGCATAGATGCCTTGTAGCAGAGTGAGTGGGGGAGACGGCCCCATGCATGTTTGTCCACCAATGAACTTTGCAAAGCTGCATGATTTAATTTAGGGGTCCCTGAAGCACTGGGGCTACAACACTTGCTGGATATTGTAATATTATGGCATACAGCCAGCGCCAAACGCTTGGTGATCCCCAACATCATGAACTAACAGAAATGTGTTTATGTATATCATTGTGGGCAGACCATTAGAATTCCACTGTTTTATAAATGCTGGAAAATCATCTGCAAAAATTCCTCAAACTTTAATTTGAGTTATATATTAATGATAACAAAATAACTTTCATAAATCAAGCTATCATTCTGCTGTTATTACACATGGTACAAATTGATATGAGAGTCTTAAATGATTTGTGCTACAGTATTTATCCTAATGAATCTGACATAACAATGTTAGCTCCTAGAAATGCATATTATTCTGCTTTATTAAAGATGTTAATGTAGAGTCTGTTGCACAAAAGAAGTTCAACCACAATTAAAAAAGCAAATACAGAACAGAGATGCAGTTGACAGTACATATAGTTAAATATTGAAGGTTTCTAGTCCATGCCTGTCTCTGTCATATTTCTAGTGCAAAAAATGTAACTTGACAGATTTCCAGCACTGGGGAACTATACGCAAAAGATGTTGAAGGTTTAAAAACACCAACAGGAAAATAAGCCTAAAAGGCTCCTTACAAGTGGGGTCTCTAAAGGACCTGTTATTGGCTCACTTCTGTTTATTTGCTTTTCTGATGTCAAAGCTGATATTATGGATCTTTGGCAGACCAAGCTTACTGCCTTACCACCTTTCTTCCTCCCCTTTTATCCTAAGCTATCCTGCTAACTCCTCTTTTCTTACAAGACTGTTTCTGGCATTTACAACTCCCCTCCTTCCCCTCACCTACTCACCTATACTCAGCCATTACTCTTTCTCTGTCCTTATTTTCTCTCTTTCTCCTCCACCCTTTTTCTTTACAAACCCCTCTCTCTTCTGTACTCTTCTATCAACCTCCCTATATCTCAACTATCTTTGTTAAGTGCCCATCATCAGTATCTTGCCTCCCTCTAATAGATGACTGTCAATTTACTCCAATACTGTCGACTGAATTAAGGACAGTACTCATAAATGAGGAGTTTGTGCAACATGTAATCAATCTAATCTCTGTCGCTCATTGCACATTTACTACTTGCTCACTTTAAGCCTTTTTATGTTTTGTTAAACCTTTTTATCTTGCGTCATGTTACAATTTTTTATCTTTTGCTAAAAAATTTTTGTTAAAATGATTTGTAATTTTTCTGTGGAGCTTTTCTCCCTGGGCCTCCACTGAAAATGAACTCTCACCCAGTCGGACTATCCTAGTAAACAAAAGAAATAAAGAAATAAAACAAATAAAGTTCACAGGTGATTACACAGTTGGAATTATCATCATTTCTCCAGTGGATTCTGGGATCCTCTAAGAGGGCCTAATATATATATATATATACAAAGAAATGATACCAACACCATGGCCTATAGATAAACATCACAAAATGTTATATTGTGTCTTTTGGAAAACATGAAGACCCATATACCTAAAATAAAGATGGCACCCCCTTAAAACTGACAGCCATAAGGGACCTGGGCCCCTTTGTGAGCAGTGAACTCTTCTTTGACCACCATGTGTTTACTATTGCTAGGAAAATCTTCTTAGCCCAGTTGATCTTCAGTCACCAGAGTACATCTTCTAGGCAGAAGGAATTTATTATCCATCTCTACTCCTCCCTTATTAGACACATGAAAGAATATTGTCCTCATTTTTGTATGTATCTTTCCAAATATATGACTGTAGTTGCAAAAAAAATAAATAAACCTTCACAAAAATGAATAAGGCGGCATGGCATCCATGCACTATGTACACTGCCCTAACTCGTTGCTTCCTACAAGCCCTTTTCACGCTCAAACATAAACCACTCCCCCCCTTTCTACCTTGCATTGATATCTTTTACAATTACCATTAATATTGTTTCATTTTCCCAAAAATCTATCCCTTCCCCACCAGAAACTATTTTTTTCTCTCTAATATCTAATGTACTATACTTTCCTTTACATATTTACTGTTATTTCTCTATACACAATGTTCTCCTAACCTACAAATGCCTAGTAGCTATATATTTTAAAATGTTTAACCTACAAGGAGCTCATAACATAATATTTCACTATTATGTAAATGTTTATTTTCTGTATTTAACCATGTACCTCTTTTATAATATGTGACTTGCAACTTGCAAATATTGTGTATCTAATCTGAAATGTTAATTTTCTGTATGAATTATGTCTCTTGTAAACTTTGACATGTAACTTACAATATTGTGGAGCTTTTCTCCCCAGGTCTCCACTGAAAAGGGGCTCTTTCTGGCCCAGTGGACTTCCCCGATCATCAAACTTAACTAAATAAATAAATAAAAGCATACTTGTCAGGAAAGCATAGTTCCTGTGCATCCTGTAAGAATGTACTCACCATTATGGGAGACTTCTCTGCACTCCTGAAACAAGTATACTCAGCAGTGTTTTCATAATCTACTTTCTGAAGACCTAGTACAGATGCATAGCTAAAAATAAGCAGGAAGATGTCATTTTTAAGCTGACAATTTGCTAAGCATGCATTGTGAAATTGTCAACATCGAATGTATTAAGCTGCAGTTATTAAGGAATGTTTTGAAAGTTATGAAAAATAAGAGACCTCCCATGTTTGCATTAATATGCAAAAATGAAGTGTGTTGCTATCATGTCAGGGTAGGTGTATGCAATCACTGGATATTAGCAAAAAATAAAACTAAAACATGTTGGATTATATAAAGCTACATTTTTCGTAACTGCATTAATTATGTAAGACTGACCTAAAGGTGAATAAATTGTGCCATCTTATACAAAACATTAAGCACACAAAATGCACTGATACATGCCATCTAACATACATGGTTTTGTAGATTAATATTTTGAAATATTTCAAAATCTATGCATAATTTGCATACATTATGAAATATTACAAACCAGAACTATGCTACCCCTTCATTTCATGTACCACAGGAAAGACATAAACAGGTGAACAATTCTCCCACTGACATCTTGGAACCCAATTGCATATTTACAGAGCTATGGCAATTTGACCATAACACTAGTATTTTTTGGTATATAAAATATTATTTTTCTTTTACCTGCAATATGAAATCAGCATATACAGACAGATATTTAATATTAACACCAGTGCATAGCCCACTGTTTGCCAAATAATGTTCATATTTTACATTTTTTGTACCTCATACCATTTATCAGATATTACAAATCGTATGAAGTGTACTTTCAGTAGAGAATTTCAGAGAAAAGCTGCCAAGAAGGAAGTGCTTTCCTACCTTATAAGACTTCAGGATGCAAGGGGATTTATTAGCCCCTGCTGTTCAGGATTAAATTAAAGTGCTATCCCTCTTCTTACATTCACACAGTCTGTTAGGGGATGACCTCTGCCTTGCCTACAAAACATCAAATGATACAGTCCTCTATGACCTCCTACATATTTGCAAAAGGAATAACATAATGAACACCCACCTTAAAGAACTGAATCTTCACTGCACCATAAACTAAACTTGCTGCTGGGCTATATACCTGTCAACCTTCAATCTGTAAAATGTGGAACAAATGGTCAAAATGTAAAACACTTTCTAACAGCTTACTAACAACTTCTCCTAGGAAGCTCATGGGGAGATTACAATATGTTACTTTATACTTATAAAATGTTCTTTTGTTGACTTAATATAATTCAATATTATTTACCATGGATATCAGTTAAAAAAATCTTAACACTGAATGTGACCGAGTCTTTCAATGTGGAACTTCAAGAAACGTGGACTTTTTAAGATTCGAAATGAGGAACGTTCGTCACAATGAAGTACAATTGATATTTCTGCTGAGATAGCTACAGCTCTGACAGAATTCTTTTCCTCTGGAACAGACTTCCCATTTATATTAAATAAAGAGGCTTATTGACCCATTTCAAATACAACACAGATGAGAGGACAGCAAACTGTAAATTCACTCCATCTTTGGCCCCTCTATCCCTAATGGAAAGGTGGTAAAAGTAGCAACCTTTTGTCATAACTAAGGGTAACAATTAGTGGGATTTATAGTGAGTAGGCAAATTATCTATTTGATCAACAGCTTAGTATGAACTTACAAACCTTTGACCATACAACATTTTCTGATTCATTGCTCATAAAAGAATACTGCTGCCAATAAATAAATACCTACTCCTTAGCCCAGGATGCAAAAACCCACACCTATTTGATGTCTACTTTTGAATCATTCTATTAGGAGTAAATATTTGAGCATTGTTCCTCTTCAAAGTACAAATCCTTAGTAGTACGTGTGTTACAGTACTGCACTAGACGTGTAGATGACGACAATTAAACTACTGGAGTGCTAGTAGTCATTGTACATTTCTTGACTTTACTGTAGCATACAGATTAGTGCTCATAACTGAACAAATGCATGTTTCCCATTACTGTGCAATAACTGCAGCTCAGTGCTTGGTTAAACCACTGGGTTATAAATGAGAGCTCATGAAAATGATGCCAAAGCGTCAGATCACTGATTTTTTTAAATAAAGTTTTTTAAATAAAGTTTTCATCACAAATTTGTTATAAAAGCGTCTTTTGTTAGCACCATATTGAAATATGTTGGCAATTGTGAAGTGGAGCCATGTTTGTCGAAGAACTTTTAGTGGAGACTGCTTGGCTGCACTATTTGCACTAGTGCATAGGCACACATTGTTATCTAAGAGCTTTCGCCTTTGCAGTAGCCCACTGTAATCATATTGCCAAGCATGATCGTAAATATCTCTTTTCACTGATTAAAGGAGATATATATATATATATATATATATATATATATATATATATATATATATATATACATACATATACATACACATATGTGGAGGTGTCATAGAGGTAGTCGAATTGTGTGATCATTGCACAGAAAAAAAGCTGGCACAGCTGATCGAAAACCAGCTGTAACATTGCCAGCTTGTTTTTTATGCAAGATCGTGAACAATGGGGGTGTGGGGGTACAGGGGGCTTGCCCCTATGGAAAAAACACTGATTCATATACATTTTTTGTTTGTTTGTTTTTCAGTGAAATGAAGACTGAGGAATTTTCCTTGATCTTCTAAAGTTTGGATATTTTACCGTTCAATGTAGCGACCCTCCCGTGCGCATGCACGCGCGCGCACACACACACACACACACACACACACACACACACACACACATATATATATATATATATATATATATATATATAGACACACACACACACAAATGCATACATATACTGCACTACTGAATATGCTGTTGTACAGTTTGACCAGATACTTCCAATTCTGCTTATTTGAAGAAGATATGCAAATATATATATATATATATATATATATATATATATATATATATATGTATATACATATATTTATGGCAAAATGCCAAATATAAAGTTTCAGCTACAAAAGTGATGGACAATATGAAAGTACTTAAAACACTGAAAACTTCCATATGTTGATTTGCTAAGGTCAACATATAAAAGTCGAAAATAACAATGTCGACAAGTTATTGCAGATGCTCCCAGCATTTCCTTTTTGGAAATTGTATATAGTTTTGTGTGTTTTCTTTGAGTCAAAATAGGGTAGGGGTGGAATGTATTTATTTTTTGTTTCTTGAGTGTTTTTACTGAAGCAAAATGTCTAGGAAAATATGACATGGGTTCAAATGAAGATGAATGGAAGCAACTGCCTGCTAGTTATGAGTGTGCAAGTGAGCTGCCAGATGAAAAAATATAATCAAAGGAGCGCTCCTGCATAAAGAGTGGGGGTAATAGCTTTTTATGAGAGCGGCTGCTTTGTCAATTTCCTTGGAATATAAATTACCTTACAGAGGTAGGCAAAAAGCAAAGTGTATTGAATTATATTAAGAGGCGTGGTGCGCAAATTGCGATTTCACAGGAGATGCATTTGGACTGAATGAGCACATGAAGTTGACAAAGCAACAGTTTCAGGATGGAAATTCTACAAAATATCAGGGACAAAGGAAAAGGGAAGTATTAATACTGATTGCAAGAGTGGCCTCGGCAGTGACAGAAATTGGAAAAATGGTATATTTGTGGTAGTAAGTGGTTACTGACAGGGAAGGAGGATTATACTGGCATGTGTTTATACTCCACTGAAAACTACTATTATGGACCTTAAGAGCTTTCATGAAGGATTATTATTTATGGTTGGGGAATGAACCTGATTTGCAATAGTGAAGATGTATCGGGGGTAGAAGAAGAATAAATATTTTTAAAAAATGGTAGATATACGAAGAAATATATAAGAATATTTGGTATGGAAGATCTGAATTCAATAGCGGGTCCTTAGACAGAATTTGCATATTTCTGTCAATATATAATAACTGGGCTAGCCTGGATAGAAATTAAATTTCACAGGCGCATTTGCATTTAATTGAAAGCTTTCAGACTGATCCAAAAACTGTATTAGGTCATTCATCAATATAACGAAGATAAAGATGTAGGGTAGTGATGTAAAAATGAGACAGTGGCATTTTCCTAGTTAGCTACTAAAAAAAGATTTTTTAAGGAAGTGGCAGGGGATATAACTTTAGGATTATTAAGGATAGAAATTAGTTCATAAGTGATGGCTAGTGAGGGAGATAAATTAAAATGCAGTTTAAAAATGGAATAGAATAAGAGAGAAAGAGATATACGAAAGAAGTTGGAGTTATTTGGAGGAGTTTGAACAGGTTAGTATATTGAAGAAGAAAATGAATCCCAGGGAACATGAAAATGAGCAACTGCAGAATGCTACAGTAAAAATAAGGGAGAGTTTAGGCAGCATGCATGTGTTTAGAAAGGTTGTTGTTTAGCGACTATTTTTGATGACAACTTTACAGCACAAAACTTTTTAGCACAATAACTTAATCAGTGACTGTGTGTTCTCAGGTCTCAAAGTCTCAGATATCATTTTTCCATGCACTTATGTTAGAGCAAAACAAATGAATAGTTAATTCTGCTTTCCACTGTTTTAGAGTTTCACTAACTCTAATGTTGTCCCACCATGGATTGTTACATATATGTTCAGGAAGTAGAGGTGGCAGATTTATCCTCATGTGCCTGCCCCTGAAAAAAAGATGTGAAATAAACATTGTTATATAACATGTAATGAGTGGCTTTTGAGGTTTTAGGAGAGAGGACTTGAAATGTGAGATAATGTGTTTCAATCTCTCATAGTATAAATTCTAAAACTGATTGGTACACTCCTTGTCTTATGATAAACATATGATTTGTTTCACTTGCATTGATGACTTAGTATCTTTCTTCTTCATTACTTGCTTCTCTGTTCCATACTCCTAATAGCTGTTGCACCTCTCCATCAAATCACATGACTGGTGCAGTAGTTTTCTTCTAGCCCGCCCCTGCCAGTGGTCTACCAATCATTTCTTCTATATTTTCTTTGGCATTTTTAATATTTGTTGCAATATGTGAAACTGCGAAATAGTGAAACAGTGAAAGTTTGAATCAATGCTGTTTGAAGTAGTCTACTATTTTTGGTACTGTACTCACAGTTTGTGTTTTGTTTTGTTTGTTTGGTTGGTTGTTTGTTTTGTCTGCGTGACGTTTAAATGATTTATGTGCATCAGTGCCATACATGCACTTCACTGTTTTTTTGTATTCTATAGATAGCTAGGTAGAGCAAGTAGAGTGGGTAGGCCAAAAATGAAGCTTCAGCTGCTAAGCGATGAACATCAATGACCAGATATTCCATGTTAAAAAATGTCATATGCTGCCTACAATTTAGGTATACAGTACCAATGAAAAGATCAGCAGTATTAAGGATTCCTTGATTGTTTATTACCCAGTATAATGAGTGATTTCATCATGAAACAGACTTCGTACATATACTCCATGATAGATAGATAGATAGATAGATAGATAGATAGATAGATAGATAGATAGATAGATATGTACACACACACCTATCTATATATCTATATGTATTTATCTATATATATATATATATATATATATATATATATATATATATATATATATATGTATATAGACAGATAGGTGTGTGTGTGTGTGTGTGTGTGTGTGTGTGTGTGTGGAGCTACCTAAAAAATCAAAAAAACAAAAATGTTGATCTGAAAAAGGTTGACTTAATCGACAAAAAATATTGGCAGCTTTATTTAAATGCTCAGAGACAAAATCTTGAAGCATGCAAACAGAAAACATTGTCTTTACAGGGGGCAACTTAGAGCTATATTCCCACTTTGACACCTCTCAACCTCTCAGTGCAAGAAATCTGGACAAAGCCTGAAATAATGGGGGGACAGAGGTCCAAAAATAGGGACATATTTTAAATATTGCTCCTATTGCATTATTATGTATTTTCTGAAGGATATGAAGTCTGAAACATTTATATATAGGATAACAAGATGTATATATATATATATATATATATATATATATATATATATATATATATATATATATATATATATAGCTACATAAAGTACAATGATAAATAGACTCCCACATACATCTGCAGAACACATTTACATTACTGACGCATACAACTACATTTAAGGAGACAACCCTGTTATACAGATTGAGATAGATATGGGCAGGGATGTACAAATGTTCCCACATACCCCTGACTGCTGGGGTTATCTGCACATACACACCACAACAGCTGTCTGATGGCACCAGACCAAGGCTGCAACAGTACATAATCCACTCAGCCACTCAGCCACAGATCCCTGAGCCTGCAGGCTCTCACCCTGCAAACAAACATAGGTATGCAGATGGTTTAATGTACAATGGATGCAATACACTCCTTGGACAGGCCATATTGTCCCTGCCCACATGTCTGCCTATCAAACTACAATCAGCCACATATGGCAAGACTGGTAGGTGTACACACATAGCAGAGATATGACCAGGTATCCCACCCTTGGACACTAGATATAATAACAGTGCCAAGCAGTATCACTCTGCAGGCCAGACATGCTGTCTAACAGAAGGCCACTTAGCGTACTCCACAAGTACTGTGCCTGCATCAACATATACAACAGACATAATCTCTGCCACTTGCGATAGGTACTGTGAGCTGTAGTATGTAATACTAGTTAGGTAGGAGTTCTAATCTCACATCCTCCAAGTGTGTGTGTGTGTGTGTGTGTGTGTGTGTGTGTGTGTGTGTGTGTACATGTGTAGCAATATCCCCTCACAGCACTATGGACATGTTCATATGCACTGTCTCCATGCAATGGTATGCATTTTTGGCCCTGTGACTAGCTGCTGGCCTCTAAATTCCCTCAGCTACAAGACATGCTGATGTCATCCACCTTAAGAGCACTGACTGATAGTGCAGCAGCAGATAAACAGCATGGTGCATGCAAAAAGTACTGCGAGCTATAGTGTCTAATACTAGATAGTTAGGAGTTCTAATCTAATAGCATCTAACTCTGTGTGTGTGAATATATCCCCTTGCAGCACTTCAGACAAGCCCCTATGGGCGATCTCTGTGTAATGGTTATGGATTTTATGCCCACTGTCTAGCTGCTGGCCTCCACAGTGGCCTCTGTTACAAGGTCTGCTGATGTCATCCACCTTAAGAGCACTGGCTGACAGTGTTTTAGCAGATAAACAGCATGGCATGTGCACTAAGTACTGTGAGCTATTGTGTTTAATACTAAATAGGTAGGGGTTCTACTCTCATAGCATGCAACTTGTGTGTGTGTAAATATGTCCCTTGGCAGCACTAGAGACATGCTAATGTGGCCTACCCCTGTGCATTGGTTATGCATTTTTATGGCACTGTGACTAGATGCTGGCCCTAAATTGCCCTCCTCTACATAAGCATAATTAATGTCCACCACCATCTACAATTGTACATGCTGACTACCCAGGTGACATGTATCAAGGGTAGTAAAGTGTGTCACAGGGTATAAAAGGATGATGATGCCGACTGTCCACATTGTCCCTGACACAATGTTCTGCACATATGCTCATAGGGAGCCATGCACATATACTGACATACCTTGTTGACATCATATCTCTGTGCCACTGTATTTCTGCCATGTGTCCATAGTTGCACCACTCAGACTCCTGGGACAAGAACATACACAGCTCCTTGACACACCTGTCATTCTGTAACACTACCACCAGTGTACCAGCGGGCAACAAATATACACAACATTTGATGTACACTCCTGACACATGCCAGCATACAGTACTTGTTGTGGCCCACAACAACTGCCATGGCATAACACTATTGCACTTCACAAACACATGTAAAGTTATATGGTCACCCTGTGCATCAGACACATATATGCAAGTCTCTGCATCGATGGCATGGATAGCACGGATGTGGCACAGGTATCATCACTTGCACAGGGTGTGGTGGTACCAGAGGCCTAGGCTGTGCCAAACAGTTGTCAGAATGTGTGTGAGTCAGGAAGGAGAGCTAATGACATGGGTCATGGAGTGGCGCTTTGTGTGTCTGCAGGTGACCTGCATGTGACAGTGATGTTGGGGTGTGTGCATGTACACAGTCAAGCTCAGTGCTAGCTCTGCACATGAGTATGGTGAACACCTGTGGACCATATATGGTAGAATGAAGAGCTCACCGTCTCCAGTCACGAACATGGGAACTGACTCCTCCATGAGTAGCATGGGCAGCACCATGCACAAGGTCAGATGCAGTGCTAGCACCTGACAGTGACTGCTGTCTGCTGGGCCTGTGTCCCACACAGGACTGCCCAGGACCACATGCCCATGGCCTGCCACATCATGGTGTGGACAGCACACTTCCCTCTGTAGCACTGGAGGTGCTGCCACAATGGGAACATGAGTGTGCACAGCCATGTGGACTACTAGCAGATGGTGTTGCTGGCCTATATCCATGTGTCCGAAGCTCAACCCCAACCACATGTTGCAGCACAGACAAAGTACGCTCAAAGACAGACACTGTCTGAGCCCACTGTCTATCCACTACATCAGTGAAACGTTTCATGGCATCACCAATGTGGTGAAGGCAGTCATGGATGTCAGACTGTGCTGTATTCATAACCCTAAGCAACCGCATCCATCTGGTGATGCATTCAGCTTGTGCCTGTGCCTCCATGACAGCCCAAAACATGTGGTGAGTGACCCACAATGTGACACTTGCAAAAGGAAGTGGATGGGTAGCAGTCCTCCTTCCAGCACCCATGTCAATCTGCCTATGTGGACCTCACCACCTGCCTGGCTATGGCCAGTGTCACTCACTGATGCCACAGTTCTCACATTCTCCTGTACTATGCCTCTGACTGTCCAATATCTGTAGCCTCTAGTGACTGGGTATGTGTGGGCATACTGACTGTGTGCGGGGACAATGGGGACAGAAGAGTGATGTCAACCTCTGGGACAGATTCAGCTATCGACAACCCCACCTGTGCCTCATTATGACCACGATTATCATCAGAGTCCGATGAGACACTGACATCAGGTTGTGAGGGGGACAGACTCCAACCCCCCTGTTCACCTGTGAGAAGCAAGACAAAAGCAGTACATTACCACCTGCACTATTATATATGGTAATCCGCACAGACTCATACACATGGGGATCCACAACTGCATTACATGTCCCACATCTTCTCATCTCTGATACCATGCACAACACACACACCCACAACAACATACACAGACAACCCATACCCTGTATAACATGCATGACAGCTACATTCTGGTAATGTTGCCAGTTCAATACATCTGTGAGGTATGCAATATGACAGTGTATGTGACAGATCTACACATAAAACCCAGTGCACCTATCTTGACAATGATATGCCAGTTGTAGTACCACTACCTCAGGTATGTACCTTCTCCCTATTGTGTCTGAATGGTCATCTCGGATTAATTGCCTCATGTATAGTAGGCTGTGCAGTTGCTCATAACTATAAGTGCAAACATGTAAATGTTTGTACAAATACATACCTGTCATTCCCTAGGCTATGCACTGTAGTTAACTGCTCTGAAATATAACATACAATTATTCTAATATAGCTAAGCAGAATACTTGTGCAAAAGGCAAAATGGCAGCCATTAACAGTCATAGGGAATATCTGATCAGGCAAAACAATGGTATGACACTTACTAGATACAGGACCACCAATTCCGGCCACACCTGACATATCTGTGAAAAGATGAGGGAGAGGCATTGTCAGCAACATGAAATGTTGCAGTGTTACAAGGTAATGTGTGTGTATATCCACATGTACAGTAGCTAATGTGATACTGGCTATATTGCTGACATTCTGAGTATGTGTGCATAACTGTGGTGAAAAGCCAACCCCCCCTCCAAAGCAGATAGACATGACACCCATGTACTGGTCTGTACAGCCTGCCACAATGACTGCAAATAATACTGGTGAACAGAGTCAGCTTACCTGGATGCTCCTCTGATGTGGACACTGTGGCACCCACCTCCAGGATGTATGGTGTGATGGTTGGTTGGGAACTGTGGGTTAACCCCAGGTTTACCAGGATTTCCTCTGTGGCTGAGAGTGGTTGTTGTGTTGCAGGCCCTCCACTGATGGCAGCATGATCCCTGGCAACAGGAGCTGCCCTTTGACATGCAGCATTGACCATGTCTGTGGTCCAGTGTTGAACCTGCTCATAGGTTCTGTCCTCTTGGCCAATATCATTAACAGCCCTCAAAGGTTTGACCCACAATGCTGCCCACTGTTCTTGATTGTGGTGATCCCTTGACAGAAAGATGTGATGGTTGAGTCTGGGGGCATCCACTATAGCATCATTTTCTGCAGATGAAAATGGGTAATGTCTCTGTTGATACATCATACCTGCAAGACCAGAACAGGGGAACACATTACAGGACCAGATACATGGATGTCCACTATGTACAGACCCTGCACAACCAAAATGGGCTGCACTTACATGCCATACCTCACAGTCTATCAACACACTACATGTGTGGCTATCAACAAGATAGTAGCAATACTGGTTATGTTCCTGTCTGTCATGACAGAGTCTGCTATATTTCTCTACACCCATCACTGCAGTCTACTGTGGTGTGTCCTCTATGGGCAAAGTCCCACCACTGTGTCATACAGCCACTGCCAGACAAATAGCTGTGTGCTATTACAACAAATATATGGGGACAGTCTAGCAACACCAGTGTGCCACAATGACAGACAGTATTGCAAACCTGCTGTAGTATATCTTCCCTGTAGGCGTCATACCTCCCCACTAGACAGATGTTTCCAGAATGTAAACGTGTGCCTCATAGATGTGGTCATTTTGTCACACACATGTGGATTTCTGAAAATGATTGGCCAGTCGTTGATGGTTGTTGTCAGAATATAGAGAATCTGGCTGTCACACTCCAGACCCCTCAGAAAACACTTATGCTACAGTAATATCTGTTAGTCTATTCATACTCTTACTTTCTATGGCCAATATGTATATTCTCTCGCTGAGTTTGGGTCTGTGTCCCCTCACTAATTATGGCTATGACCTGAATTCCTGTTGTAAGGGAGTTGACAGATATGTTAGCCATAGCTTTCAAGCAATGAGGTATGAATGTCAACAAAATAGTGACCTAGTCTGAGTATATCAGGGTCAGTCAGGGATACTTTAAAATGTCAGACCTACTGTAGTTCTGTGTGACATTGATAGATTAAGAAGAGGTGAATTTCAGTACATCATTTAATATTACAGCTGTGTACACCCTTACTGTCAATATGTGCAACTCATAATTCATTAGCTTTCTTATAACAGCCGACCGTTGTAGGAGGGAGTAACAGGAGAAGAGCTGTGATTTGATTCGAAGCAGGGATAATTGAGAGGCCTGTAGCTGTTGGAGAGCAGAGTATCACCAACATGTCAATACCATAGATGTACTACAGGCCTACTGTTTTAATCCCCATTCCCCATACCGCCATCCTCCCATCTGCATCCCATTATATGGGGACATGTATTACATACCTGGTAAAGTGAAGTAATCTTATTTTGACCAGATCCTCTGCAAACAGCTTGCAAAACCATTGTCTGTTTGAGTAAAGCAACATACAGACCTGTTCCCCATAAGCAGTTGATTGCCTTTTGTAGGTAATACACATTAACAGGTGATTGTCTGTGCACCAATCTGTGGCTTAGACTTGCTAATTGCATCCAAAACAGATGAGTTCACTTTCATAAGCCAATGACATGGCACCACAGTGCAATATTTAAGGGCTTCATGTAGGCCTTGGCCCCTTTCTTAGTCTTTGAGATGGACATTAGTGAGCTGTGGAGACTACAACATCACAGAGGGTAGGTACAAATATTGTCCACTGTTGAGATTTATGAGGTTTGTCCCCAGTTTTGCATGATATGTTTGGCCATTATCCCATGACATTGTGATTATCTGGCAGTTTATGGGTAAGCATTGTGGGTTGTGGTCAGTAAGGAGAGAGAGAGAGAGACACATGAGTGTCAGACATCATACCCATCAGAATATGCATGCTGATGCAGTAACTGTATTCTATCAGCTCACTATCTTTGTAGGGGAAAACTGTGAAACATGTCCCTATTGCTGGACCCCCCCCACCCTTTATGTATGGTTTTGTCTGGATCCCTTGTTCCAGGAGGTTGTGAGGTTTGGTAGGTCTGTAGCAGCTAGCATAACATAGAGCTGCATATGTTCCAGGCTGCAGCTGCTGCTGCTGCATAGGGCACACAGGGAAAAGTGTGAACACTTTGGAGGACAGCAAGCTGTAGATGTAACTGAGGCAGCAGTGTCAGCTCTGTCATTACAGCACAGCCAGGGTAAGGGTACTCTTTACAGTCCACTCAAGGCATGTGCTTAAGGTACATCTGTTATGCAACAGTGCCAGTCACAGAGTAGTAGGTGACATATAGTTAGGCTGTACGAATATGTGCAGTGTGTCCCTACCTACAGGCATCTGACTTGCAAACATGGGTAGCAGTTAATTCAGTAGCAGCAACCTGTGTAGGTTATAAGTGCATGATTCTGTCATTACTTGCTCTGTTCACAACAATGTAATTGAAGTTAAATACACTGGATTTGAACCCATGACATGGCTGGCAAAATGTGTTGCATGAAAGGCATTTAACAGACGGAGCTATTGAGTCAGTGCTGCAGCAGGTGTATTTGCAAGATATATGTGCATACATAGAGTCTGTGACACACGTCTGCATCCATCATTATGTGCATGGCTTTCAAAGGCAGTTGTTCTGCAGCAGGGTTCCAGTTGTACACATGTACTTTGCCATTGCTGCCTTAGCAGGTGTGTTTAAAGATGATAAAAGGGTACATTTACCTGCTATCCCAAGCCTCACGTATATCCATTATTATTTATCTGGCTGTGTACTGGTGCACTTTTTTGCATCAGAGTCCCAGGGAGACTCCCATTTTTTCCAGTAGATGTACTTTCAGTCTATCAGTGGCAATCAGTATATTTTGAGGACACACCTGTTTTAATTAAGAGATGAGTGGCATAGTGGGCTAATGCACTATGCTGTAGTTGAAAGGAGACCGGGTTTGAGACTTGGTGGGGGTAATTATTTTGTACATGTGTCTAACACTGTGAGAAACACATAAGATCATTAAGGCACATCAAAGCACTTTTAAGTGGGTCTGTGTGGTGCTCCGCTTAGCTCTGTGCAAACCTGCTCTAAAAATTTAAACAGAAAAGCAAAAGGGGGTGATAGGACAGTAGTGAAATGGGGGCAAGCAGGGGGAAAACATACTGAAAGGCAGGTAGGGATGTGCAGGATGGGTATAAGGAAGAACCATAGCTTTCCATTTCATGTACAGCAACAGCTGTGCAGTTTGACAGATTTTGTGGATGAATTTGGACTCTCAAACCCGAGAGGGAGGGGTGAGGACAACATAAATGTGTTGTCAAGCCAAATGGACCAAATTAGTTGTGTCCAGTGGACATGTGTGTGAAATGGGGAGCTATGTATGGGGCAATACTTTTTTTGCGGGACAGGTGCCCTTTTTTATTTTAAGGAAAGAGTGGAATGTTGGGGAAGGGATATAGGTGCATGTGGGGAGGTTAGTTGGGTAAGAGATGATGCAATTGCAGACAGACAAGACAGTAGACAGGAGTGGTGTGTGACACATGAGGGGAGTAAACACCTTAGATGGGGAGGGTGTTGTGGAATCTGAGAAGCATGTGCCTCCAGATGGCAGCAGCATGACTGAGCTCCCCACCCATGGGCAGTCAACACTGCTCCTTCACTGCCCCAAAGGTGGCTGTGCTGGAGGTTGGGTGTGAGGGCCAGCAGGCCCCACCAGGTTGTTGAGTCTGCCATCAGTCCATTGCAGGCATTGTTCATAGCTCCTATGAACTATCCTGTGCACCATAGCCGGTATTTGATCTTGGGTGACTGACACCCCTCTGCCACCACTCCCAGGGGGTACAGGCCCCAGTCCCAGATAGGGTTCCACCCAAAGGTGGTGCTGGGCCACCAGAGGGAGCACCACTGGCCTCTGGGTCCCAGACATGCTGGTACCCAGTGCCATGGCTGGCTGAGGTAGGGTAGGCATTTCAGCAGGAAACCAGCCTAGCCTGTTGTGCTGTGGTGATAGAGGTATAGCAACTTGTATAGGTTAGTTCTGACCAACACAATTTGTTAGTAATAACAGCATGCCAGAACACTGGAAATAACCCAATCACATTTCAATGCATATTGTATGGAACACAACAATAAATAACATAACTGTCAGTATATTAACAGCATGCCAATAACAGTTTCGGCATAAGGCCAACAACATAGATATTTAACAAGATATGTTAATATGCAACCATTATAATACATAACAGTAGTAAAACACATGCCCCAAAATAAAGTTTAATTTAACAACAGATGTTAATAGTAAACCATAACCAATGCATAACAATAATAAATAAATAAAGCTAAGGGGTGGGGAGAGAGAGAAATAAACAGTCCATTAATACTATTATAGTCTATTACATAGAGAACAGTACTGCTATCTACTCTACAGGCCTGTCCTTTCTTTATGTTTACAAGTGGACTATAGCTGCTGTAGCACGTACATACGTCTCAAGCTATCCGCACATGGCAGTATGGGCCAAGCCGTAACAACTGCAGGTAATAAAATACACAGAACACTTGCATATCAGGTGGATCTATAAAATTATCAAGGTGTACTGTGGACTGATGTAGTGATACATTCCTTGTTAGATACTCATATCAGTAGTAAATGTGTGACAGAGGGATTATGTACTACTAATTACATTCTGTGACAGCATAACACTTGAAAGACATGTATGTGTACAGTACAAAAACTATACTACTATCATGCCTTGCTTGTCAGGCATGTGGATAGAACCCAATAGCCATGACTGCAGTAGACATCTACATCAAATGTATTAATTGACTTCAGCAACCTTTAACAGACACTCCAGGCATACAGCCATACCACTGATTACACATTTTATTTCTTTTCTTTTCTTTTATTAGTATTATATTTATTTTCTTTATTTTATGTTGTATATTCACATACCTGGTAATAATGTTAACAGTTTGTGATATCTAAGCCTCAATTATTTACCCAGACTATGGCCTAACTCACCCATTTTCCTGTGGAGAGAAAATCTGTAATCATTTCATGACTGCTACTGTAATATAAGTTATACAGAGCACTGGGTTTGAACCCTGGTCTGTGTGTGTCAAAATGCACTTGAGACAGAGCATTTATCAAATGAGCTACTGAGACACTGTTGCTTACTTACTGACTTGTATTTAACTAGAGCTCACCTGGAGCCAATATATGACCTGGTATTAGTAGTACAGCTTTAGAGTAGACTGCAGTGACAGTTGAACACACAAGCATGAAATTCAAGCATGACAGAGATGCAAGGTAACCTATACATTACTACATACAATGCAGGTGTACACATATATTGTTAGTGGGTTGAAACATCTGTGAAGTCTACAAACCATATCAGATTATTGGGTTGTTTAGCTCAACCATATACATTTGCAGACAGTATATTTGCAGTCTACAGCTATTACCCTGTTATACTTGCCTGCAGCACCATACCTCAGAGCCTGAATGCATGTAGCTGAAATGCAATGGTTAAAACAAGACAATCCTGATATACACAATATACCTTGGGTGTTATTGTTATTGCTTCATGTGTTATTGGAGAACAGGTGTCATAATTAATTTCTTGTAAAACAGATCTGAATCTACAACTTATTTCATAACACTCTTTATTAGATATACATTGAGGCAGAAACTGGTATTGTTTTGTGTTTTTATTGCAGAACAGTTGTCATAATCAATTTCATGCAAAACAGCTCTAAATCTACTCATATTGCACAACACAGCTTTATTAAAGGTACCTCCATGGAGTTACTGGTATAGTTTCACATTTTTATTGCACAGCAGTTGTTGTAGTGTAGGTGTTGCAATACAGCTGTAATTCCACAATTATTGCAGTAGAATCTTTATTTCATTTACTTTACCAAAGCTAATACTTTACTCTTCCCTGCTTATTGCACTACAGTTGGTAGTAGTCACTTATTGAAGAACAGGTCTATGTCCACATTCATTGCAATACAATCTTTATTGTATATACCTAATTTCAGGTAATGCTTTACTCTTTCTTGCTTATCTGACTATAGATTGCAAAATACTATTGTACTCATGACACTCACGGCGCAACCTGGCCAAGCATCCGGCATGCACCTCACTGTTGTCAGCCCTCTCCTCTGCAGCTGTTGGGAGAGAAAGACATCATTATACCTACCAGTTTAGCAGACATTCAAGATTAGATATTGGTAAAACACAGGTAATGGTACTTACATACATGTAGGATATTCCCAGCACAGAATTCTTGGACATAGGTGTCCAAGAGAGCTCCCTTCCTTCTTTTTAGGTCATCATGGTGGTGACGACACTGCTCACCTGTGCGGGGGATGCCAGTTGCACTGGTGAGGTACTTTGTCAGCTGGTCCCAGTCCTCTGCCTTGCACTCTGAGGCCTGGTAACCTCCCTGCATCAGCTGGCCCTCATGGATTTTTACAAGGAGTCCAACCATGACCCTGCACTCCTGAATGCCCCAATACTGAACCCAAAAGTGCAAACCCTCTTCAACTTTTGCTGCAGTGAATCCCTCAGAGAAAGAACTCCAACAAATTATGTATTCCCACCTGTTGAGCTTAATATAGCCTGTTTTCCCACCCTTACATGCCAGTGGGCAATTTTTAAAAATGCAGTGCATTGCTTGGTACTGAGCAAACTGACGTAGCTGAGCTGAGCAGTGCTTAAACTGTCAATGCTTAGCAGTGCTTAGCAGTGCGCAAACCAGCTAAGCACAGCCAAGCAATGCCAAGCACTGCAAAGCAGTCCCATAAACAGAGATTGTTTAAACAGTGCTTAGCAGGTCTTAGCAGAGCTTAGCTGAGTGCAGCAGATCAGGCTTGAAAAATAATCACAATAATTTGTCTTTGGAAAATAAATGCTTAATTTCTCTTCCATGTATTCAAACCCTGCACCTACTGTACATAAGACCATAACTCTAACCACTTGACTACATGGATATGTGGAAGGCTGATAT
This sequence comes from Protopterus annectens, assembly GCF_019279795.1. Taxonomy (NCBI): domain Eukaryota; kingdom Metazoa; phylum Chordata; order Ceratodontiformes; family Protopteridae; genus Protopterus; species Protopterus annectens. Next base: position 1,171,270,357 of record NC_056725.1, on the reverse strand, counting down.
ACTTTTACACATATTCTGAGCTAACTTTAAGCACTGCTAAGCAGCATGCTGCACTGCACAAATCTGCAAAGCTATGCTTAAACTTGACCTTTGAATCACAAAGTAAATGTATCAGGTTTCTATTTTTAGATGTCTAGCATGGGTTAATTGCTGCCACTCAAACTTGAAAAAAAAAAATTAAATTAAATACATTGATATAATGCAATTGGACAGTACAGTGGGTGTGTTTACTCATCTGTGGACACAGTCACACACTCTCTTCACTGATTCAGTAACCATGTTCCATGGCTCCCCTCAGCAACGCACCATCATTAATATGCATGGCGTGCTATGGATGGGGAACCACGTACATGGACACGGTAACTTCCATGTAGGCTCTACGCTATACCTACATGGATTTTATTAAATCTGGGGGATTGTTTTTTGGTTGATTATTTTAAGTTGACCTTTTTTATGTTGGCTTTTTTTTAAATTAGGTCATTTTACGCAGGCTCCCAAATATATATATATATATATATATATATATATATATATATATATATATATTATTTATTTGACATTTGTCATAATATATATATATATATATATATATATATATATATATATATATATATATATATATATATATATATGGGTCTACTTTGACCCATCGAAATTACGTTTCAACGAAAAGTAATAAGGCGAGCTGTTTTTTGCAAAAGTGCACTTTTGCTGAAATGCACTTTCGCAAAAAACAAATTAAATGAAAACAAACAAACAAAAAACAAAATAAAAAACCACAACACTAACCATATTTATGCAGGGGGGGCAAGCTCCCCTGCACCCCCCACACCCCTGCTGCTTTTATATTCTCACTCCGAGATCGCACTACAGTGTGGAAAAGGGAATATTCCCTTATCCCCACTGTGCCGCGATCTAAGCAACAGCCCCTGTTGCTGTTTGCTTAGGTGCCTTTTCATGAAAGTGCATTTTGGCAAAAGTACACTTTTGCGAAAAACAGCTTGATTTATTAAGTTTAGTTGAAATGTAATTTCAATGGGTCAAAGTGGACCCATATATATATAAAAACAAATGACTGCCTATATGACAAATTACTGCCTAAATGGCCTAGCAGCCAACACCCTCTCATCATAAATGTCATTGGCCAATAAAGACAAGCCCACATCAAGCTGGAGTCAATCAAAAATCAATGTTTAAGCCTGCAGCTTCTTAACACAGTCTTTAGTGGGAGGAGTGCATTCAAACCAGGCACTTTATATGCTTGTAAATCAGCTACCCATTGGGCTTCTGCAGAAGCTCAGATGCTAACTTCAGATTGGTTAAGAATTTATATTAATTTGGCCTGTTTTTTGTGAATGATGATCTGAAGAAGGAATTCTCCGAAAGCACTTATCCTTTTTATGAGTATGCTTTTAGTTTAATGTATTGGTGATTAAATTTCTGTCTTTTACCATCTGAGTCTTGATGGTCTTTGTCTTAACGGTACTAATAGTTACTAGCATTTTACCGCACTTATGCGCAGCCTACACTGGCTGTCAGTACAACCTCATATCATAATTAAGGTTCTAATGCTAGTGAATTTAGCTCTTTATGAGCTGGGCCCCCAAGGATTTGTGTTAAAAAGTAAGCAAATATGTTGAAAGATATTTGCTGAAATTAAGCTTAAAGTACTTATATCTAAAGAAGCTCATGATCAGTTACAGTTATATCAGGATTATATATTCCACCCGCTGGCATTGTTAAAGGTTACAAGGGCACATTTTGAGACACTGGGTACTCAAACTTTTTTTTTTCCTATCAGGTGCCCATAATTCTCAACCTCTTATCAGAAGAAATCTGGACAAAGCCAAAAATAATGGGGGACTAAGGTCCAAAAATAGGGTCAAGCTTTAAATATTGCTCTTATTAACTAAGAAAGAATTTAGAATGAAAGGTTCATAGGTTCATAGGTAGGTACTAGGCTATCGGCCCAAGGGCCTACATAAGCCTAGCCAGCAAGGTTCCAATGCTTACGCCAGCCAAGAAAGTTATTTTCCTGTGCCACTGTCCAGCAGAGACACAGAAGTGATCCCCGGGGTGTATTTCCTATTTTCCATCCACTCATCAAGATTTTTCTTGAAGAGTGCTAATGAAGAACTTTGCTTGACATAGATGGGTAGCTTGTTCCAGAGTATAGGAAGTCTCTGGGACAGGAATCTATCCCTCCAGCATGTCCTGTTTATTGTGGTGACAAGGTTTAGGTCCCTAGAGCGTGTAGCTCAGAGGGATTGGGATTTCTTTAGGTGTAGCATGTACAACAGCTCTGGGTTTGACATAGCTTTATATGTTAGGCAGAGATCACCTCAGAGTAGGCGATATGCTATGGAGTAAAGCTGGAGTTTTTTGAGGTGGTCAGTGTAGGGCATTTTTTTGAGGCCAGTAATCCTCTTTGTTTTGTTTTACCATGTATTTTCTGAAGGATATGAAGACTTAAACTCAAATGTCTGTCATTATTTAATGACTTCAGTCTTCAGTGATTAGCAAGAAAATCACACATTTTATGACGAACAGATCAAAAATATGAGCAAAAATTCAGACATTCTGTGAACATCTGGACAGTTGAGAGGTATGCAGATGCCTCATCTCTGCACGCTCCTTCCCCCAGTGACAGAGGGCATCCCTTACCTTGGCCAGTTTTCAAAGGGCCCTAAAATCTCATTTTTTAAATCTTGCTTATGACATATCCTAACTGATGTTTTTATCACATCCATGTATTGCTGTGTTTTATGTCATTTCTGCTTTAACACATGATGCATTTTTAAAAATACATTAATAAATGTGGACTTTATGCATTGCATGGTCTTCATTTAAATGAGAATTAAATGTCTGTCCTCCAGCTTTGGGATAGCACTTCATTCTACCTGAAATATAAAACAAAATCTTGCCAGGAACATAATCTTTTCCCACAATCTATTGACAATCATAGATAATAAAACATCGTTTTACACTGGTATTCCATGTATATTCAGAAAGGGATAGATTGTTATGCAAACTAAGTCGCATGTAATATGCTGTTTACCTCTGCATAAAGTTGTCTTGCACCCCTGTCTGAACTACAGCAAATATTTCATTTTTCCATGACAAGATATATAGTTGTATTAAAAGCAGTGTCAAAGGCATTTAGTAGGTACACTTATAAAGTTAGAAAAATGATTAAGGTTATGAACTGTTAATGAGTTACTTCCTGTGGTACATGGTTTGATTCCCTCAGCCTTCATTTGCCTACTGTGTGACCTTGAGCACTTAACTAGACAGTGCTTTCAGGCAGCTGGGAAATGGGGTTAGGCTCCTTAATGGCTTCCTGGACTGTATGCCTAGTGTAAACGTATAAAGTAAAATATACAAAACTGTATTCAAAGGACTATCTATTTATTCAGTTGTACACCAAAATGTTAAGACATGATTTCCATTTTATATGTATAACCTTTGAACATCCTGGACTATTTCAAGTTTTATTTGTAAACATGCTGGGAAATTCAGTCAGTATAGACTTATACTGTGAAACAAGCATCCATTGGAGGCTGAAATCAGTCCAGATTTTAACAACATTTAAGACATATGTTGATACTTAGAATGGTTAGAATGGTGAACGTTTCCAGCAGGGCCTTGGTATTCCTTGAAAGCTCTTAAATGTTATACTTGGTAATTCACCTATGAACTTAAACAGGATGCAATTCACATTATATGTGTGCTAAAATGATTCTTCCATTATGTAATATGGATTTTTGTAGTGTGTTTGCATATCACTACAGACTAAAGTGAAACAAATGGGTGACACAGTGGCTCATTTGTTAAGGTTTCTATTGCACAGATTTAGGTTCATTGGTTCAAGCCCAGTTTCTAGATACTGCCATTGGCCAGGCCACACTTTAATTGTAGGCATTTAAACACCATGTTTTTGGAAATAAAATAGAGTACCTGGAGAAAACCCATGTAGACAAAGACATAGCATGTATACTACTCAAAGATGGAGACCAGTGGTCAGAACTGATCTGTGATTCTGGAGCTATGAGGGAAAAATCTTCACATAAAGCCACTGTGTTTCAGTATTCTTCATACAGACATCCAATGTTGGATGTCACACACTATCCCGGGATTAACAACAACTTGTCCCTAGTTTCAGTGTTAAAAACAATGGCTAATAAACATTACCATTCTTTCTTGTTTTTGTGTGTTTTTTGGTACTTTTTGGGAATAAAACATTTTTTTGTGTTGTATTTTAAAATAAACATAAGATAGGTTGATTATTTAAACTAAGCTGAATTTTATATGTTTATATTTAGTATTCATAGATTCATAGGTGTGTACTAGGTTAATTTACAAGCATAGCCATAGAATTACCATGGCATAGTGCTACCTGACCTTAGTTCCCAGTGCCTCTGTTGAGTAGAGCCACTGGAGTTATCCCTGGGGGGAATTTTTTGTTTCCCATCCACTCATCAAGATTTCTCTTGAAGAGGGTCAGCAAGGTGCTCTGCTTGACATTTATGGGAAGTCTGTTCCATAGCATAGGCAGTCTCTGAGTTATGAAACTGTCCCTCCAGCATGTTCTGTTAATTGTGGTAATGAGGTTGAGGTCTCTGGAGTGTGTGGTGTGGAGGGAGTGAGATTTCATTAGATGTAGCATTTCCAACAGAGCTGGGTCAGACATGGCTTTGTTAGTCAAGCAGAGATTGCCTCTAAGTAGGCGATATGAGACAAAGAATAGTTGGAATTTTTTGAGTCTGTCCATATAAAACAAGTGTTTAAGGCCTAGGTTCCTCTTTGTGAGGTACTTTTGTGGCTTCTCCAGTTGTTGCAGGTGTCTAGTGAGGTACATGCCAAATGAGGTATTGTACTTGATGATTGGCCTAATGAGGGAAGAGTAGAGGGAGACAATGACCTCTTTCTTCCTGGATGCAAAACCCTTAGTAATGAGATGTGCCACATAGAAGGACTATCTGACCACAGTGGCAATGTGGTGATCAAAAGAGAGGTTGCTGTCAACCTGTGTTCCCAGATTTCTTATAACACCTTCTGTGTTCAGTGGACTACCATCAATGTGGCAATTCATGGGAACCGGGTTTTTCCCAAAGGGGATGATGACACATTTTTGGCATTAAGCTTAAGGCCATGGTTCCGACACCAGTCGTTGGTCTTAGTGAGGCCATTCTGTAGGATGTCAACATCACTTGGGGAGTTAATAATAGCTCCCAACTTGCAATCGTCTGTGAACTTTGTCAGCCAGAGTCCTTTTGTGTTGGCCTGAACTTCAGAAAAGTAGATATCAAACAGGAGAGGACCCAGGACTGTACCCTGTGGGACTCCACTCATGATTGGTCAGCAGTCTGACTTGGAGTCAGCTACTTTCACATTATGGGTTCTATCTGTGCACCCGTTTGCAACCCACCTAGTGATACAGGGGTTGATGCCAAGCTTAGTGAGTTTTTCTATGATTCCTGGGTGGGGAATGGTATCAAAAGCCTTGGCCAGATCAAGGTAGGCTGTATGAACCACCTTGCTTTCATCCACAGCTCTGGTGACTGACTCAAAGACATCAACCAAGTTGAGCAGGCATAATCTACCCTTCACAAAACCAAACTGTATGGGATCAAGAGTTTGGATATTCCCTATATCCTTGTTTATTAGGTCCATGATGGTGCGTACCATAGCTTTGCATATCAGACTCATCAGGCTAATGGGGCAATAGTTCCCAGGGTCTGTAGACTTCCTCCTTTGTGGAGAGGGATGACTGTAGCAGTGTGCCATGCGGTAGGGGCAAAGCCTGAGGTGAGGGTGTGACTGAACAGGGCACACAGGGGAGGTGCCAGTTCACTCTGTAGTTCATGTAGAACACAACCAGGGATATTGTCAGGCCCCATAGAAGCTGTATTCTTGGCCTTGGACAGTGCTGTTTTAACCTGTGCAGCAGTAATACTGGGTGCCTGGCAATCTACTGGTATTGTGATTGGTCCTTTGGGGGGAGAGAGGGGTAAAGTTGGCACTGAATCTGTTGGCCAGTATACTGGCAATATCTGTTGGCTCGGTATAGGAGGTACCATTGTGCAGTAGCTCTGAGCAAATCTGGGTATTGCCGTGGAGATTTTTTACATAACTATAGAAGGCCTTGTGATTGTCTTTACTATCTGCTACAATTCTGTTTTGATAGCTAGCTTTAGAGGATTTGATGAGGGATCTCAACTTTTTGTTGAGGCTGATAAGGGAGTTTTTTCCAGTCTTGGGACTTCACCTTATTCAACATCAGTTTCCTCCTTCTGTTGTAGAGTTTGTTTATGGCAGGGGACCACCAGATTGGCTTCCTTTTTCTGGAGGAGAGCGTCTTGGATCTATGGGTATGGTGAGATCCATGCATTTGTGTACGTGCTTGTACAGTGCATTGGTGTATGATTCTGTGGTAATGCAACTATTCTCCATTTGCATGGGTGCCGTGAAGTTAGCCATCTCTGTTTTTAGGAGCCCAAAGTTTGCGAGGGAGTGAGTGGGAGGGATGTGGATTTCTAAGGTGATTAGTTTGTGGTCAGATCTAACCAGGGAGGAGCTGACTACTGGTGTAGAGCAACGGTTGCCCATGTTAGTTACGACCAGGTGAAGGATGCTGCTACCTATAGTGGGGGGTAAGAACAAGCTGGTTCAGGGCATTGGAATTAATGAACTCTAGGAAACGTTGAGCAAGTGTATTGGTACATGAGTAGTTTAACCAGTTAATGGAGGGATAGTTGAAGTTGCCTAGTAAGAGAATGTTAGTTTGGACCCTAATATTCTCCAGGGTGGTTAGGAACGTGGAGTGCAAGTCTTGGGACATGGTTGGGGACCTATAGCAGGCTACAACCTGAATTGCTGTCTTACCAATGTTAGCTGCACCTGAAGTATCTCTGATGCGTTATGTTGAGCTACCAGTCTGGTGGTGTGCGCATCTTTTATGAATATGGAAACACCACCACCTTTGGAGCTTCTGTCCAGGTTTTGGGGCTGAAAGGTATGGAATGAGTTATAGACTGGTAGTGCTGCTGCCTTGAACCAGGTCTCTGTTATAGCACAAATGTCGATGTTCTCCATTTTAATGAGTGCCTCGAGTGAGTGCATTTTGGGATTTAGACTTCTAGCATTGAGCAACATGACCCTCAGATTGCATTTGTTAGTAGCTGTTACTGTGGTAATTTGGTTTTTGGAACACCGCCTAAAAAGGCACTATAAGGGTGGCAAGAGCCTTGGCCAGTATCCGGAAGCCCAGGGGTGACAGATACAGGCCATCTCTGGCAAAGCATTGAGGTCTGTCAGTCATGTCATCCCAGGCAGATAGATACTGGATCCCCTTAGAATGACACCAGAAACTTAACCAATTGTTGAACTCAATCATTTTCTGTTTGTATTGTGGTATCATTCTGGGTGATGGTAGGATGCTGCTCAGGGCTAGGAACATACCTGCCTGGGCTACATAATCCACGAGCTCTTTCATGTCTCTTTCCATGTAGTCCAGGGAAGTACATCTCAGGTCATTCACAACCACATGTACAATCACAGAGTCATATTTGTCCCTGTTGTTGAGGGACCTGAGTGCATGCGTTATGTGGCAGATCCTGGCACCTGACAGGCAGCTGACTGTTACTTTCTCCTTATTCAGCCTAGTGAGTGGGACATCTCTCACAAGTCTGAGTGTTGGAAAGTAAGAGTAGAGGGTTGTCGGTGTACATGAGGCAGTTGCTACATTGCCTCAGGATGCCCAAGTTCACCACATTAATAGGAGAAAGCACAGGGAACTGACCTTTAGACATGCCTGGAGAGGTGGGCATTGATAATAAGTACTGGATCTGTTTCTTTAGTGCTGGTAGCACTTTTGTGTGCTACTAATTACTACAAGAAGTCTGGTAAAGTGCTAGACTAATAAGCTAGTATAAGTGCAGAAGAGGAGAGAACTAGTAGAGCTAAGGGAAAAATTGAAGAGCAGACTCTGGCACCACTCAGAAGCTTACAAACAGTCCTGGACACAGCAAGTCTGTATCTGGACGAGACCAGTTACAGGAAAGGGGGGGAAACAAGTACAAAAGCAGGCTTTTAAATCAGAAAGTTAAGAGAGATGGAAAAACTGCCCAAACGGCCAATAAATACAATTTCTGGGCCAGAAACCACTCCTTATGTGGTAGATAGGCTACCTAGTGCTTACCACTCCCACTGATAAGCTAGAAGGCTTCTCTCCAATGCAGAAAGGCTTGGGGGGCACAGGAGCTTACAAACAGTCCTGGATACAGCAAATCTGTATCTGGACTAGACTAGTTACAGGAAAGGGGGGAAACAAGTGCAAATGTGGGCTTTTAAATCAGGAAGTTGTGAGAGATGGAAAAACTGCCCAAATGGCCCATAACTACAATTTTTGGGCCAGAAACCACTCCTTATGTGGTATATAGGTTACCTAGTGCTTACCACTCTCACTGATAAGCTAGAAGGCTTCCCTCCAACACAGAAGACTTGGAGGGGCTCAGGAGCTTACAAACAATCCTGGATACAGCAAATCTGTATCTGGACTAGACTAGTTACAGGAAAGGTCAGAAACAAGTGAAAATATGGGCTTTTAAATCAGAAAGTTGAGAGAGATGGAAAAACTGCCCAAACTGCCAATAACTACAATTTCTGAGGTAGATAGGTTACCCAGTGCTTACCACTCTCACTGATAAGCTAGCAGGCTTCCCTCCAACACAGACAGGCTTGGGGGGCTCAGGAGATTACAAACAGTCCTGGATACAACAAATCTGTATCTGGACTAGACTAGTTACAGGAAAGGGGGGAAACAAGGTTAGAATTTTTTTTTTTTAGTAAAGTGGAAAAGGAGAAAGCTGGAAAAGAAGATAATTCAAGGTTAAGTATCTAAGTGGGTTGGCCTTCACAAATATTCTCTCTCTATTAGGCAGAATAAACTAATGACACTAGACTGGGAGGAGGGTCCAGATCAAATATACAGTATGGAGTGGGCAACTACATAGTCACCAAGTATAAGAACAAGACAACAATAGGGAGGTGTTGTTGATGTTCAATATACACAATATCTTTGGAGTGTTTTATTTGAGTGTTATAGCTTTAAGACCTGATAGCAAGTAGTTTATGGTAGGGGACAGTCATTTAAAAGGAGCATTTTATGTTTGTATTCTAGATTCTGATGAAGTCTGTAGCACACAGACAAAAAGCTCTATTGTGCACTACACAAGCTTAAATAAATTTGTGGTATCTACCTTCACCAGCATTGCCTATATTTGGATCCGTTTTGCAGCCAGTGTTTTGTTGGTACTTGTTTGGATTTCTAGCCGTTTTTCTCCAAGTTGTTGTACTACATGTATCTGGAAGGCCTAGAAGGGAAAATATAACAAATGAGGCTAGATTTATGAAGTAATATATGAAAATATTTGGTATGGAAGATATGAATTCAGTAGTAGGAGTTCAGAGCAAATTTCCATGTTATTGCCCAGGGTACAAAAACTGGGCTAGGCTAGACAGAAATTATATTTCACAAGAACACGTGCATTTAATTGAAAGTTTTGATAAGCATCCAATAACTATTTCAGATCAAGTGTGAATAAAAGCTAAAATAAAAATGCAGGGTGATGAAATAAAAATTAGACACCGGCATTTCCCCACCTATCTATTAAATAGAGAGGAATTTAAATAATGTGTAGTGGAAATTATTTGGGAGTTATTAGGGAAGATAAAAATTTCTTCAGAAAATATAGCTAGGGAATGGGATAAAATTAAGTGGAGTTTAAAAATGTCAGGGGGGTTAAGGAAAAAGAGATATGGTTAAGAAGTAACAAGAATTATTTAGAGGGACTGACAAAGGTTAAAGTATTGTAGAATAGGGGTGTCTCACAGAGCAAGAAGAGACACAATTGCAAAGTGCTGAAGGGAAAATAAGGGACTACCTTGATAATATGCGTGAGTTTAGAAAGATTTCTGTTAAGTAACTGTGTTTTGATAAGAACTCCAGAGCATAAAAGCTTATAGCACAACAGCTCAGGCAACAGAAAGTAGAAAGACTTCTTGCCAAGCTTAGGCAGCCTATAACAAGGTAAATAACCAGATATCATTTATGAAAAGCTGTATAAAGCAGAGAAATGTGGAAATCAAGACAAAGTACAAATGGAAATGTTTATGAAAGAATTAAATATGCCAAGGTTAGAGGAAGATGAGGCTCAATTACTAATAGTTAGGATAGGAGCAGATGAGATAAAAATGGTGATATACAACCAATCTACAGGAAAGTCTCCTGGAATAGATGGTATTCCTGTGGAAGTCTGGAAGTTAGGTGGGAAGAAAGTGATAAAGACCTGGATGGTTTTGTTTAACAGTATTTTAATGGGAGGAGAACCACCAACATCCTGGAATAAAGCTCTGATGGTTGTAATAAGTAAAGATGGTAAAGCCCCATCAGAGATCCAGCTTCATATAGGCCCATTTTGATTCTAAATCATGATTCTAGCAAAAGGGACAAAAGCTCTTAACTTGTAATGTTTGATTATGTGCTTTGGGCAATAAATCCCAGTGTACAGTGTACAAAATGAGTCAGTGAGGGTCCTCTCTGTTTCCAGTTTGTTTTGGACATGTTATACCTTGTTTTGAGATGTGGATTGAATAACTTCTCATCTTTAATCTTAGTCTTTTGGTGGAAAAAAGTATCTGCTTACATGCAATAGCCCTATCAGAAAGGTCTTCCCACTTGACTGCCCACCACAGACCACAGATATTTCAATAGTAATTATTTTAGTAATCTTGTTCGTTTCTCTACCACAATTAAGGATTAAGGAACAGTTGTATAATATCAGTAGTGGTTACCAGCACAGACATAAAAGATATCTTCCCCCCAAAATATAATTTGCTCTTTATATTTTCAGTATTTGGTACACACACACACACACACACACACACACACACACACACACACACACACACACACACACACACACACACACACCAGAAAGAAATAAATGCATGTGGTCAGGGGGTGCAGTGAGTAGTTCTAAAGAAACTAATACGATTTTTTTAACAACTTAGTAGCAACTCTATCCTGATTCAATGCACAAGAAAAACAGCAAAGGAATACGAAATGGGACAAAGATGATGCAAGAAATATAATCTTGAACAAGAGTGGATGTTGAATGATAAGAAAGACAGCAAACAAATAGGAAATGGGATAAAGATGATGCAAAAAATATAAACTTGAGCAACAATGGCTCTAGAATGCCTTTTAAGGGTATCCAATTGATTCTCCTTCTTATTGCAGCCCTCCTGTCCCATTGAACAACCGGATTGATCAAGTTATTACAAAACAAACCCACACACATCAAAATCAACCCATTTTGAGCAGTGGCTACATAGATTGCCTGAATGACTAAAGAAATTCCTATGTATGCATTTCTGCAGGGGCAAGCCCTACACTCTCCATATGGAAAGTTGTCACCTTCTGCTTATATATACTGACTCCAAAACTGCACAGATGCAAAGAAATGCATGCAGCTGGCACTATGTAATTCAGACTGTTTCATCTACTTCATTCTTGTACAACCTTTAATGTGGTCAGTGTGTTATAAAACTGTATATCTTGTGTAAGGGACTTGGAGTCTACAACTGTGTCCTTTATATGAATCCTTTGCTGAGTGAACATCTGTTGATTCAGCCCACAATAATGTGTCATCTTCCCAGGGCCAGTCTTAAGCCATTTGGACCTATTTTGCCCAATAGGGTCCCGCTCCCTCAGGGAGCCCAGCACTAGGCTATGATAAGATCATAATGCCTTATGTGGTTTTGATATTTGCTAGAGAAACACTACAACAAAGTGCAAGGCATTTTCATATTGGTAGCCTTTTCCCAATAGTAGTAACAAGTCACGTTAGTGAAACAAGCAATTGTACTAGTGGCTAGCCCAGTATTACTAGTAACTGCAGCTTTATGGCTTACAGTGTTAGTTGCTCCCACTTCAACAGTGGTCAGTTGCTACAGCCAAGTGCTAAATAGGATTTTCCACGTCAGATTTGTTATATTAGCTGTCTGGTTTTTTGTAACACTCCAGTTACTGTCTTGGAAGACAAGACCTGGCTTAATTTGAAGACTGAGAGAGAGGTACTATGTTTCCTTTCACTTCCCTTGTTGATATTGGGTTTATGATTAGTTGCTAACTTATGCAGTTACAAAAAAAATGGTGGAATAAACAGTCTCATGAGTATGAAAACAAATGCTAATGGATAAAGATAACAGATACTGTGATGTGAAGTAATCACACTCAGACTTGTGAAAGAATGTTAACAATTCAATAGTATGGCAGAGAAATGCATGTGTGTGTGTGTGCGTGCGTGCGTGTGTGTGTGTGTGTGTGTGTGTGTTGAGTGGTGGGAGGCAGAGGTGGAGAGAAAAATGATTCCTATGGCTGAAAGTAGGAAAAGCAATAGCAGAAACAGTTTGACTCTTAAATGCATTGCAGGGTTATTATAGTTTCAGAGTTACATACAAAATAGGAGGGCAAGCATAAATGCAAAGCAGAAAACAGTTGGAGTGGATTGGGAAGAATTTTGGGAAGAAGTGTTATTAGTACAAGCTAAACAAACATTGGGGGTTTACATGTTCTGCCTACATTCATGTGGGTTTCTTTAAGGCATTCTGATTTTTTTGCCACCTACCCCTAAATTATCCCTACATGTAATCCTTACTGTTGCCTTGTGATCTGGGATATGGTTGGAAAAGATCTACATGTATTAGTCCTCTTACCTAGTTTAATTATTTTTGTAGCGTCAGTAGCTCAACAGGAAGTGCACTTGCCTTTGGTGCTGGAAGATCAGATGGGTGTGGGTTATATTCCCACCCCAGGTGATTGGAATAATTTCCCAGTACTGCCATTGCAATGCAGCATATGTGGGTGCTGCACTCCTGAGTTTACTCTCCTTTGGAATAGACATTAAACCGAGGTTCCAACTGCCAGAGCAGCTAAGATAATGTTAAAGATACCATGGCACTTATTAAACACAGTAAAGAAAGTTCTCTGGTGCCCTGCCTACATTTCCCCTATTTAGTATGAATACCACCTCTGGTCTTCCCTGAAAATAAGCTACTAGGCTAGTGGGACTACCTTGGTTAAAAAGAATAAATAAGCAAAAATACACTTTCAGTAATAGATATAATTGGGGTGATATGTGAGGAATGTAATTTCTAAGGAGAAGTCTGAGATAATTACTGTTATTTTTGAGCATACTGAGGCAGTTCACCAGTTTTATATGGTTTTGTGGAAACATTTTGACTGTAAGAAGGTATGAGAATTAACTGGGCAAGAAACTTTAGTCCTGCAGAGTAAGTATGCCAGATGATTGGAAGCCCATGATGAAAGAAAAGGGTAATATGAGATGAGAACAGCTAATGGAGGTTACAAATTATTCATGATCTTTCTGTCCCCCCCACACCCCAAGGCTTCCCGCAACCATTAAGTGCAACCCTATTAACTCAGTTGAATGGTACTTCTTGGCATCTGAGGACATTAGGCATGAGAAATGAGAGATGGGGACTGTGATGAGTCCAGAAAGGCTTACCAGGTTTCATTTATCAAAATTAACCTGCTTCTTAGTAATAAGGTCTGTTTGGTGTTGTCTGAAGCACCTCACAAAGACATTTGACTTACAGCGATATATTTTTAAATGTATTTATTTAACATTTGTTGACCAGGAAAGAATGACTAGAACAAAGCCTATTTTCAGCAGTCGCCCAGGGAGAAACACTCCAGATGCATGTCTTTGGAATGTGAGAGGAAACCAGAGGAAACCCACACAAATGCAGGGAAGACTTGCAGACTCCCCACAGAAGGCACCCCAGCTGAGAATCGCACTGGAGAACCTCTTGCTGTGAGGTGACAACATTAATCTCTGCATCACTGCACACAATTTCAGTATTTATTTCTTTAAAGCTTAGTAACTAAGGTAGAGAACTGACTCCCCTAGGCCATTTTCTGACTCAGCATAGCAGAAATACAACCAAAGAAACAATAAACTTTAATCAATATCATTGAAACAGTGATAATGTAACAGTAAAAATGCAGAGAGATATAAGTCAGGATAATATGTAACATAAATGAACACAATCATAATTAGAAGTGATATGATAATTCAATTAGAAAAACAGGCAGGAAGAGTACCTGTACATTGCTATACAATCATCCAAAAAACAAAGTATTTACAATATATACAGCTATTAGGTGTAGAATTTAAAGGAGAATGAGGCATGAGTCAAATGAAAGGAAAGGTGAGAGACAGGAAAGAGAGAAAGAAATAAAAGGAGTCTGGTGGGACAAGGAGGAAATATGTTGCTGTCACTTAGGATAATAGGTTTATAGGTGTTTACTAAGCTAATGACAACTAGGGCCTTTTTAAGCTTAGCCATGAATCCCAAATCTCTGACAAGTTCTGGTACTCTTGATAAGCGTAAGCAGGAGCTTATGAGATGAAACATTTACAAGCAGGGGCTTGAGAGATGAACCATTGTTGTCTGTGTCCATTAAAGACATAAGTTCTATGCCAGACATGAATTTCCTGTTCCCAGTCTAATTGTACATGTTATACATGAATTGGGTTAGGCAGGAACTCTGCTTAACATGGATCTGTTCCAGACATGGGGTAGTCTCTGGGATACATACCTGTTTCTCCAGCAGGTCCTATTTATATCACAAGCAAGGTTTAAGTCTTTAGAACACGTAATTCTGGTGCTGTTTGTTTTATGGATATGCAGGAGGTCCATCAGAGTGGGGTCTGACAATGCCCTGTATGCCAGGTAGAGCTCTCTCCTCAACAGCTTGTAGGAGACAGAATACAGGGATAGGGCCTTGAGGCAGTCTGCATAGGACATGTTACTTATGCCTGTATTCTTTTAATGAGAAACCTCAGTAGGTGTTCCATCTGTTGGATATGCCTGGTTAAGTATATACCAAAGGGGGCATTGTACTCAATGATAGGTCTGATGAATGCTGAATACAGTGGAACAATGACTTCCTTAGACCTAGATACCATACCTTTGTTTATAAGTTGCGCAACATAGAATGATTTCCTCACTACTTTAGACACGTGATGTTCAAAGGCTAGATTGCCATCTATGTGTGTTCCTAAGTCACTGACTACTGGGTCAACTCTAAGGGGAGTGTTGTCAATAAGATAGTTACCAGGGATGGATGACTTCCTGGAGGATACTAATATATATTTCTTGGCATATAGTTTTAGCCCATGGCTCTGACACCAGTTGTTTGTCTGCGCCAGCCCTACCTGGAGAACAGTTGTGTCAGTGTGGGATTCAATGACAGCTCCTGATTAGCAATCATGTGCAACTTTAGTCAGCCAGACACCATTGACACTGGCCTTGACTTCAGAGAAATAAATGCCAAAAAGGATCTGCTCAAGGACTGATCCCTGAGGTACTCCACTTGTGGCTGGCCTCTTAGTAGAGGTGGACTCACCAATTCTAACTTCCTGGGTCCTGTCTGTGAGCCAGTTGGCTATTCATTCGATGACATATGGGTTTGTACCTAACCTTTTGAGTTTGTCAGCAATGCCTGAGTGGGTTATTGTGTCAAAAGCCTTGGCCAGGTCAAGGCAAGCAGTGTGAACCATTTTACCCTCATCCATTGCTATGGTGACTTTCTCAAAGTAGTCCACCAGGTTGAGTAGGCATGACCTGCCCTTGATGAAACCAAACTGGGTTGTTTCCAGTGTCTGGAGGATTACTATATCATTATTTATCATTTCCATGATAATTCTTTTCATGGCTTTGCATATAAGACTAGTGAGACTTATGGGGCTTTAGTTTCCAGGGTCTGTAGATGATCTACTTTTGTGCAGAGGGATGACTGTTGTTGTTTTCCATTCATGAGGCATGAAGCCTGTTTAGAGACTATAGTTAAATAGGAATTCCAGTGGGCCTGGTTGGTCATGTTTCTTGGTATTTAGAAAGCATTCTGGGATATTGTCTTCATCCACTGATGCAGTGTTCTTGGCCTTAGAAAGATCATTAAGGACCCATTCCCTAGTGATAGCAGGAGGAGTTATATTTGATGGTATTCCCAAGGGATGAGATGGGGTAAAATTGGAGCTGAATTTGTTGGTCAGTAGGGTTGCTATATCTTCTAGCTCAATATAGGTGGCTCTATTTACAATGAGCTCTGCACACAATTGTGTATTGCCTTTGAAGTTATGGACATAGCTAAAGAATGCCTTGTGTTTGTCCTTAGCCTGGGAGGTCAAATCTACCTCAAATTTGGGTTTGGTAGACTTTATTTGTCCTCTGAGTTTGTTTAGTTTGATGAGAGTGCTTTTATCCTGCTGGGTGCTGCACCTCCTAATTTTTACCATGATTTTCTTCTTTCTGTTAAACAGTCTGTGATGAAAGGGGGTACTGCCAGCACAGCTAGCTGGAATTTTGTAAATAATTATATGTCATTTGTGAATATCAAACTGATTTATACAAGATGCTTGTGTTACAAATGTATTAGAACTGTATGTCATACAAGCTGCTGGTGTTACAAATGTATTAGAACTCTATGTCGTGTGTATATCAAACTGATTTGTGCAGAAGTTTGTGTTGAAAAGGTATTTGTAATGTACTTGTATTTGAAATGTATCCACAATGTGCCCTACTGGTGAGAACAGAAATGTACATACACTATTCTAATTGTTTAAATGTATATGTTTTAGCAGAGGAAACTGGAAGGTTAACCTCAGTCCAGCAAACATTATAAAAATATCTGAAATTAAATCACTTTATAGGCTAGGCCATAAAGATACTATGTCACAGGTTTCAAGGCAGCCAGAGAGACAAACTTTGTACTAGGAAGCTTTCTGTATTGTCTTTGGGGTGAACTAATTATTTCTCTGGAAGTGTGAAGGTATGAAATTGTTTTATGACTTCCAGCATTTGCCAAAGATCTGAGCAAAGACCTTTGTGCGTGTATTTTACAGGCAAGTGTTAAATTCTGCCAGCTTCCAGCAATGGGGTTTTGCATGGGAACTAGAAGTCAGATGACCAGAAGTGATGTCATTCTGCAAGCTAGCTCAGAAGTAATATTTTAGACGTTATTTTCAGAAGTCTCTTAGTGAGACAGAGCATTCTGTATTCTGTCTTGGGCCTGACAAGAAGAAGAACCATTCACCATATCATGTACCTTGCTCTATTAAGTAAGTTATTAGGGAACAGTGATTATCTTAGTTTCAGTCAGGAATATAGTGAAGCTTAGTTTAGACATTGTTTTTCTTTATTTGTCTGAGCCTGTCCTTCAATGTTATTTTAAATATATCCTGTGTTTTGAACTTTGATGTCACTGTGAATATATACTCAGTATTTTCTTATTTTATTATTTATTATTAATTATATTTAATCCTTTCATTGTGGCTGATCTTTGTAGATATATTTAAGTTTTGAGAGCGCTTGCATATTTATTTGGTGACACAATGTGGGCCACTCCTAATAGCTTTGCTCTTGGTCAAACTAGCATTTGTATTAATATTAATTTCACTCAGTATATTGGGTACCCTTGGAAGATCCTTAAGGTAGATGGCAGGAGTGTCTGGTGGCAGTCATAACTACCTTATAGTCTGGACAGAAAGGGGCATAGATAGTAAACTTGTGCCAGCCTTTCCAAGGTGTGTGTGTGTGTGTGTGTGTGTCTGTGTGTGTGTGTGTGTGTGTGTGTGTGTGTGTGTGTGTGTGTGTGTGTGTGTGTGTGTGTGTGTGTGTGTGTGTGTGTGTGTGTGTGTGTGTGTGTGTGTGTGTGTGTGTGTGTGTGTGTGTGTGTGTGTGTGTGTGTGTGTGTGTGTGTGTGTGTGTGTGTGTGTGTGTGTGTGTGTGTGTGTGTGTGTAAATCAAAGCTCAAAGAGTGTGTTTAAGCTACATGGGCAGAGACACGAAGCACTGGTTGGACAGACAGGTTGCTTGAAGTCTTGGCTTGGACACTCGGCCAAGATCACAGCTTATAGCTGTGCCAGTGGGGAGTCTTACTGGGGATCATGAGTAAGAGGGAGAAACCAGCCCGGACTGACTGTGGTCTCTGTGTGCTTTTAAGGGAAGCTGCACTTGATGCAGAGAGCTGCATCTGGAAATACTGTGCGTGTACCTGTTATCCTCCCAGTGAATGTCCCCCACAGGTGCCAGTGGTGAAAGTTGAAGCTCCTTGATTACTGACACAAAGGTGGAGGGATATCCCATATTGATTGGCAGTGGCGGGATATCCACATCAGATATTGGATGACAGTGTTGGGATAGTCACATCACACAGCCAATTGATTTTGTGATTCCACCAGGGTGACCTTTTTTTCTGTGTTAGTTCTGTACCTCTTTCTGGTGGGTACAGCAGCCTCTATGCAGTTATTATCATGCTTGTATAGGGTTTCTGTGAACAGTTCTGCCTAAGCAACAGTATTCTCAGGGGTTATGGGGGCTTGAAATTTTACTAGGTTATAATTTACAAGCAGGAACTACTGTTGCTGAATATTTCAAGATTAGCTGGGGGGGGGTCTAGGTTTTACTTTTACTTCAAAGAAGACCATTTTGGGGTCTGACCTTACCAGGGAAGACTGTACACTGGGGAGTGTGCAGTACTCTCTCGTACTAATGAGGACCGGATCCAGTATGGTTTCACCCCTGGTTGGTGTACTGACAATCCAGTCCAGGGAGATTGTGTTTACAAAATCTAGGAATCTCTGTGCCTATACATTTGGTGTCATATAGGATTCCCAGTTAATAGTGGGGTAATTAATATTGCCCATGAATATAGTATTGGGCTGGATGGTGAGTGCCACCAATAAGTTTAAATGCATGGTATGAGTTTCCTGGGTTATAGAGCGGGACCTATAGCTTGCAAGGAAGTGGTATTGGATTTTGCCTATGGTGATTTCAACATGGAGTAGCTCAAGAGCATTGTCAAGTTTGACCAGCCTTGAGGTATATCTATTTTGATGTAAATCAAGACACCACACCTTTAGTCCCTGTCTGTTTAGTAGCTGGTCTAAATGTGTGATAGGCATAATAACCTTGCACTGTCAGTGTGCTCTCCACATATTTAAACTATGTTTCAGTGACCACATAGGCATCAGCATTCTCTAGGGAGAAGATAGGGAGTGGAGTTTTTTGTTTACACTCTTAGCATTGAGCACTAGTACCTTTAGATTTTCTTGCTTTTGATTTGCTATGCTGGAAGTATTTTTAGTTTGACATTGCCTAAAAAAGGCACTATGGGGAAGATAATGTTTTAGCTAATATTCAAAAGCCTAGAGGGGAGAGGTGCAGACCATCCCTGGCAAAGCAGCATAGTCTGTTGACCATCTCCTTCCATGCTGACAAATATTGTAACCCCTTTTAATTACACCAGAAACTAAGCCAATTATTAAAGGCAGTCATCTTTTGTTCATATTGTGGCACCTTCCTTGCAGAAGGTAAAATGCTGTTCTTACTAAGGTTCAGGAGATACAAGCAGTACTACAGGATTCTGGGAACATGTTGGCTGGCAAATCAGGGTGACCCAACCTGATGAATCATTGTGTAGAGAAAGGGCCTCTGTGGTCCATCAAACAGGTACCTTATAGTGCACCTGAGCTAGTTAAGCAGACCCGGAGTGAGAGGAACTACAGGAGATGTTGGATTTGGGGGAAATCCAAGAATCCAATAATATAATTCTGTTTTAATATGTCTTATTACAAAAATTTACACATATACATATTGTTTTATTTTTAATTCACAGTAATAGCATATATTGCTGATACCTAATCCAAATTAGTATTAAGTCCAGGAAGCCAACAAGTATAGGGAGGGCTGGAGTGGTAGATGAGGGCATTAGCTGAGGGGCCCCACCATAATGGTCCAAATTGGAGCCCACAATTGCTAAGGCTGGCCTTGCATGTTCCCACAACCACCTAGAATAATATACTACATAAAATAATACCTGTTAGTGTTGACTAACTAGAAGTCCTACAAGATATCTAGATGACATCTGATTTGAAGGGACAAGCATATCCCTGTTGATATTCAAAAGCAGCTTGAATCTATGGATAGGAAACAGAAAATATATCCCAGGACTGCCCCCTGCACTATTAATGGGCAGAGGTGAGCTTCTAAATGCTTGATCGCATGCATGAGTCCCCTTATACTATATATGTTATGATTACAGTTATTCTCATTAGGGGTAATATATAAGAGGTAAATAGGTGTGTGTGCTTGTGTATGTGTGTTGTCAGTGTGCAGTGGGCTAGCAGTGTGTGTAGGACTGGTTCCATGCCTTCCACTAGTTGCTTGCTGAGATATACTTTGGCTCCACTGTGACTTTGAGTATGGTAAGTCAGATATCTGAGAATGAATGAATGAATGAATGACCGAATTACAGCCTATGAATAATTAGGATTGCTAGTTACATATTCTACTTTTTGCAGTTCATTAACCCTTGCTAACACAGACTGACAGTCATTCTGCTACCTATTTTGGGATCCCGAGCCCCTCTTTTTTTCTCAGTGGTTGGTTGGACTCAAAATATTTTTCTTGGGGTAACAGAGTAAATGTCTTGCTTTAGTGATAATCGATATGAGCCTGAGCTAATATTAGTCTCCATATGGTATTTCTAAATGTTCAGCCATATTGCACTCCACTTAAATCCATACAAACAGAAACATATACTGAAGTTCAGATGGCTGGTTTCTGCCTTGGTTTCACCACCACTACTGACCCACCTGACTTTTGTCAAATCTGTGTAAGTGTGTTTTTCTATCCTTCAGAACTGTAAAGACGGTAAAATAAAGAAACTTTCAGAAATAATCTGCCATACTTTTGCTGGGCTAAGACAATGTGATAAATGCATAAGGTGTATTTTGATTTCTAACTGAGTATTTTATCTTCTGTCTGCCTTCTAGTGAAATGATTAGAAAATATTTTCAAAAAGTCTCAGATAGATTGACTGTAAGACTGAAGCCTGTTATTATATGAGTTCTTAACTGTCAATTAGTTAACAGTCTAATAAAGAGCACCTAGCTTACAAGGTTTTATTAATGAATACAGTGCTTTGTTTCTGGAGGAAACATATGCTTTGGATATGTAATTAGAAAAATGCTCCCCCACAGAGAGAGAGCATGTGCATTTGAATAAAAGGGCTTATTATACCTGAGAGGGGTCAAAGTCTGTGAATCTGTAGCTTATGGTTTTATGATGGATTACAAAATCACTCTATTATGTGAGTTGATCTGTTTCTATGCACAGCATAGCAGGGACTAGAAATCCACAAACAAGCCTTCTGTTGGCTGCCTTCCGTAGGTCCTATGGTAGGTCAGCTGCTGGTGACATCACCCCTATCAGATCATATGTCAGAACCTTTCATCTATGACTTCTGTCTTTGTTATTGTAGGGCCTCTTCACTGACAATTGGGCTTCATCTTGTACTGGAAACAGTTCATTTGTCATAAATGAAATACATTGAAGCTCAGTGGGTAGCTGTCATTCATTCATCGCAAATGAAAGAGGAAGAAGCACTTATCTAATGTATGACCTTTTTTGAGGGGGGGTCTTTTTGTATTTCTTGGCAGAAGGAGACAAGGGCAGCCAAAAAACAACAACTGGAATTGATGGACTTAAGTGAGTTAATTACTACTAAAGAGATAAAATGCAGTTTCTCTCTTTCACAACAAGCCCTTGCAAAACAACAGTTCCATTACAGGAAACAATAAGCCATATGTTTACTCTGACTTGTATTCACTGGAAATGGTATTGATTTATCTATAAGGTTCACAAAGTCCTGTAGACTCACATCTGATTGCTTTTTTCTAGTAAACACTATATTTTTCACAGTATGCTTTCACTGTGGACTGAAACATTTATCTACAATATGCATGAACTATGCAGAGAACAGTTTATGTGCAGCCAGGTTTTACATCTAACTGGGATGTGAATATATAGCACATACAATGTTGTTACTGAATTGTGTTCAATAAGTTAAACAATAACGAAGAATTAATTAAGAAATGCATCTCTCCTAACTGTAAAGTACTTTCGGATGTATATATACTGGTTTGGAATGGAGACCTTTAGATGTATAATGCCATTAATTCTGTACTTAACTGCTTTGAGTTCACAAATTGTTTTCTTTTTGCATAGATTTTTTCCTTTTAGTAAGTTGGTCATCTGAAAGTCTGACTGTGAAAAATATGCTGTGATCATGCCAAATGTAGCTGTTGCTTAGGCACTTGTTGGGATTTCCATAACATGCTATACCCCCTTCTTCATTCACCTCCTTGGGCAGATCGTGCAGTTCATAGATTTACTGCAAAGGCAGAGATGACCGTGCAGTATAAATATACCTGTTTTAGGAATTTGCATTCAAAGTCAAAGTCAAAGTAAACTTTATTGTCGATCAGATATACACAGCAGTGCAAGCCGAACAAAATTACGTTGCATTGGTCCCAGTGCAAGACATAACAATGAACACATATTTTGACTGACAGTAAGACTAATGCAAATACAGTAATAATTAAAATATTAACAACACAATAAATTACCACAATTGGACAGGAAGACATTAGACATTATTATACTAGTGGGTATTGTAAGACTATGACTTCATATTGTGATTACTTAGAATATTGCACTTCATCAGTTGTAGTATGATGTATTCTGATGTTCATATTGCACATGTACGAAGTGGTGACACACTCATGGCTATTGCACATTCAGGAATTAATATCACAAGAAATCAGGCTAACTGTACCAGTTATTGAAACAATTTGCCAGAGTGATTACTATAGATGATACTTCACAGCAAGTGGCATATTGATCTAATTATTCACTGTCATGCCTGACATTCAAGTTCAGCAGCTTTATGGATAGAGGGAAGAAGTTCCTGTTCAGTTCAGATATTTTGCAGTGTAAGCTGCGATACCACCTGTGTGAGGAAAGGTGGAAGTACATGCCACGGGCAGGATGAGTGGGATCGTTACCTGTGTGAGGAAAGGTGGAAGTACATGCCACGGGCAGGATGAGTGGGATCGTTGATTATCTTCCTAGTCCTTCCTATACACTGAGTCTCATGCAGATCATCCATGTATGGGAGCGAGGAACCAATTACTTTTTCTGCTGTCCTCACTACCCTCAGGACAGCCTTGCAGTCAGATGCTTTGCAGTCCCCATACCAAATTATGATGTTATTTGAGAGGATGATCTCGAAGGTCCCCTTTAGAAGGCTTTGATGATGGACTGAGACAGGTTTGCCTTCCTCGGTTTTCTTATGAAGTGCAGACGTTGTTGTGCCTTCTTCACTGTGTGGCAAATATGAGTTGACCAGGATAGGTCATCTGAGATGTGCACCCCCAGGAACCTGGTGTTACTCTTTCCACTGCCAACCCCTTAATTTGCAGTGGTTGATGTATCTCCTGAGTTCTCCTGAAGTCCACTATTAATTATTTGGTCTTGCTTACATTTAAGGCCAAATTGTTGCTGTTGCATCAGCTTATCAGATGCGCCACTTCATCCCTGAAGGCTGTTTCCTCCCCATTTCTGATCAGACCTGTGACGGGGGTATCATCCGTGAACTTGATGGTTTTGTTGAATTCATGCTTGGCCATGAAATCATGTGTCAATAAGGTGAACAGCAGAGGACTCAGGACGCAGCCCTGATGGGCACCTGTGCTCAATGTAATACTGATTGGACTTTTATTTCCCACATATACTTTTTGGGGTCTCTTGGTGATAAAGTCCAGTATCCAGTTACATAAGAGGGTGTTGATGCCCAGCTGGATCAGCTTCAATATCAGATTCTGGGGGATGGCAGTGTTAAAGGCAGAACTAAAATCAATGAACAGCACTCTGACATAGCAATTCTTGTTCTCTAGATGTGCCAAGGATCATGAAGTGCTATAGCTATTGCATCAGTTGTGCAGCGGTTAGATCTATAAGCA
Organism: Protopterus annectens; assembly: GCF_019279795.1. NCBI lineage: Eukaryota > Metazoa > Chordata > Ceratodontiformes > Protopteridae > Protopterus > Protopterus annectens. The sequence continues at coordinate 1,171,246,397 of NC_056725.1, read as the reverse complement.
AATTGTAATGCATCGAGTGTTGCAGGTAGGCTTGAAAAGATATGGTTCTTGAGCAACCAATCAAAACACTTCATTACTGTTGATGTAAGAGCAACTGGCTGGTAATCGTTTGGGCTTGTCAGTTGGGAATTTTAGAGTAAGGGAATGATTATCATTTTTGAAGCAACTTGGTACAATGGCTATTTGCAGGGATATGCTGAATATATCTGTTCGTGTAGTGGACAGTTGGGTAGCACAGTCTCTTAGAATCCTTCCCATAATATTTTCAGGACCTGCTGCTTTTCTTGGGTTTACTCACCTCAGGGTATTCAAAACATCAGATGTTCTTAGACGTAGCGCCTCCTCACTCTATTCGACAGGGAGCTTATTTGGCACAGTGTTGCTGTCCATATCAAATCTGTTGAAGTAGGTGTTTAGTTTGTTCAGAATTCTGTGCAGTCATCACATGGGGAGGATGCAGGCCTGTAGTTGGTTATGGCTTGCATGCCTTACCAGAGACGTCTGGAGTGCTTTTGCTCAGAGAAGTGTCCCTGAATTTTATGCCCGTAGGTCTTCTTAGCCTCCTTTATACCTGTACTTAGATTTGCTCTGGCCACTTTTAGGGCATCGATGTCTTTTGATTTGATGCAGTATTTCGTGCCTTTAGGAGCACATATACTTTACCAGATAGCCAGGGTTTCTGATTAGTGTGCATTGTGATACTTTTAATGACTGTTACAACATCAATACATTTTGAATTACAGGCCATTACAGTTTACGTATACTCTTCCAGGTCAATATGGTGGTTCTTTACAGCTGCATCTCTAAACACTGACCATTTCATACATTTGAAGCAGTCCTGTAGTGCCAAGACTGCTCCCTCAGGCGATATCCATTCATATTTGGTTGTAGGTTTGCAGCAGCACAATGACCATGATTATTATGGGTGCAGTAGAATCTGCCATTACCCACTGGAGTTGAATTGCTGACAGTTGTGTTGGCTGTTTATTCAGTGGTAATCTCTTATGTTTTGGACCTGATATGCCAGCAAAGTCATATAATGTACTGCACTACATCCCCAGGCAGCCTTTAAAAATGTTAAGCTTACCTTACAGTGTAGTAGGTGTATCATTACAAGAATGCATGTGAATATATGAAGAATTATACAGACATAGACCCAAGTTTCAAATTTGTCTGTGTATTGTGGCCAACTTCTGCACAGCAATGGGCAGTACAGCGTCACTTTGGTAAAATCTCTGCCTCATAGCTCAAGGATCTAACATTCAGTCCTGACTTCTAATCACTGTCTGCATGTTCTCTCCATGATTGCACAGGTCTCCTCTGGGTGATCCAGTCATCCTATCACCCAAAAATAGATTTGCTGATGGACTATTTGTATTTACCCTTGTGGTGTGGCTGAAAATGTTCCACAAACCATCCATTTAATAAATAAACGCAATACTTCTGCATGCTTTAACATTATTTTGTTTCATGTTTTAGCAAAGCATATTGACAGTAAGCCATTCTAGGACCCAATATTCTTTTCAAAATAAGAATTTTGTTACTTGCAGTTTAAACCTTCCCTACCCAACAGGATATCTAAGCCTTTTCTTTCTCCCTTATTTCTTCTGTGCCACAGTACCAGCTGGCTTTTGACCATGTGGTCTGTACCTCTCAACTGTACAGATTTTTGCAGAATGTCCAGATTTTTGCCTCATATTTTTGGTTAGCCTAGTTGGCCTATGGCTAAGGCAGGCTATGTTTCACCCAGACACAGACGTGTATGAAACTGGACAGGCAAGATTTCTACTGGTGCTTTCAGGCTTCCTGTTGCCTGCCTGCCCCCTTGATTCAATATTCTAGAAGTGTAGCACCGTCCTTTCTGTTACTATGAGAAGGACAGATGTTAGAGAGACCAATGTAAATTTACCTTGCCTCCTACCCAGCTAAACAGCTGTGTCACAGCTGCTCTGCTGTAAGTGACCAGATATCGGGGTAATTTTGTTTTGTTATGTTGTTAGCTTTCTTTAGGATTTCTGTCAACTCTTTAAATAATGAGGTTGAGAAGGCATCTGTTTGTATGCCTCTCCCTGTAATAATTCCTCCACTTCTTTCACAAAACCCTCCCTTGAGACTTTCCTTTCTCACATCTCTCTCTCATACTCTATGCCAGTGTTCTCCTTTCAAAAGAATGATGGAGACATTTCATTTCATATGTCAGCCTGATAGATTTTGACAACACCCTGTCTGTACAACTTTTTGCGGGGTTGGGGTAGTCCTTCCTGACGATATTTAGCACCACATATCCTTTCTTTACTGCCCCAGTTAGTTCATCTTTTTGCGCATCCTTCTTTTACTCATGTCTCTCTCTCATTGCTGCTAGTAGGCCTGTCTGTATAATGTACTCCAGCAGCACATCTAATGTTTCCATATCTATCTAGTCTTACAGTAATACTTACCACAGCCCCACCTGACAGTATGAATCCACATTCCAGTAGTAACTAACGTCTGTCCTGATAGCCTTCTTCTTCACTTCAAACAATACCACTAATGTTCAGTGAATCCACTCGTTGCTTCTGCCTACTTCTCCATATTAAATGGCATTGGATCTAGGGTGATGTGTTACTTTGTTAGCGTCCAAGAGTTCTGCTCATCTCTAATTTTCACCAGTGCTTCCAGAGGGTATCTGTTCTCCCTTACTCTATAAGTAGGGAACTCTCATATGATATTTAGAAGGTAAATGATTTCCAGTGCTATAACAGTTCTGTTTTTTTGCCACACTGTTTATCTAATTTACTACTCCACTATCACTCATTTCTAGCTCTGCATGGATTTGTGACTTTTGGGGGTGCTGAGAACTTTCATAGTATTCAGCACACTTTAGAGTGATGCAGATGTATCACAGAGAGAGACACAAACACACATGTATATCATATATATATATATATATATATATATATATATATATATATATATATATATATATATATATATACACATATATATGTGCAGGCATATACATACAAACATCTATGCACAGATGCAGACTGTTGCAATGTCCATTCAGGTCTATGTCAGAAGCTCGGGTTTTCAGAAATTCAGAATTCATATTGTCGAGGCAATATGATTGAGTTTCCGAAAACTCAAACTTCAAAAAACAACATAGATCTACATTTTATCTACAGTTTTGCAGGGAGGCAAGCCCCTGTGCACCCCGATGTGGGGCCTGAGGCCCCTACATCCCCTGCATATTATATATACCAACTCCAAGATCGCAATACAGTGTGGAAAAGGGTAAATTTCCAGATCCTTACTGTACCATTCAAAAGCTTCAAGTTTTCAGAAACTTGATCATATCTTCTTGTCAGTATGCATTTTGAGTTTCTGAAAACTTGAGCTTCTGATAAGGACCTGTCCATTCACATCTACATTTATTTTGCTCTGATTCTCCTATTAGAAACATTAGCTGCAATGCAGCTAATTGCTACATACACTTTTATATTTTTGCACTTCATGGATCTTGCATAGAGCAGAGGTCTGTGAATCACAGTACAATGCACAAATCCTTTCAGACTGATGCACTGGGATCCACACAAGGGCCTAATAGCCGTAGGCCATGCCTATATACTACCACATTTACATATGGGTTTGAAGTACTTCGCTGCTCAATGAATCAAAGTTGTGCTACTGAGCAACAAGACATCTATAAATCACAAACCACTTGTGCAGTATATAAACCCTATGTGGTGGGGAATGTTACATCCTTGGAATTCCAGAGAAGTTTATTGAAAAATCAACTTAAAAAGCATAAGATAAGCAAATGTAAATGTTTTATGAACAATAAAAGCTATTAAAATGATACAAATAGCAATGTTATCAGTAAGAAGTGTTCTTTACAGCAATAATGGTCAATGTATTCATAGTCTTTCTGTAATAACTATAATATATTATAATGCATACAAACTCTGAACTAATCATATGTGTGTGTGTGTGTGTGTGTGTGTGTGTGTGTGTGTGTGGGGGGGGGTGTTGCACGCATGTGCATGAGAACATGTCTTCATGTGTGTGTGTGTGTGTGTGTGTGTGTAAGGGGAGGACAGACGAACATATCTGACCTAAAAATATATAAGATTTAAACAGGCAACCCTGTAGTAAACACTGTACATGTGAAATGAGCCAGTCCAACTAGGACCATAGCTAGGTCATCTAGTGCTTTGTGATCCCCACACTGGTGTCCCTTTAAGCTGAAAGCTGAAGACCAATAAATAAATAATAGATAAAATAAAAAGATCCTTCATGCTGTTTGCTAAAACATTTATAAGTCAGTGCTGGTACTGTATCCTCACACCATAGGCACTTGCTGATTGTGCCCACTGACAGCTTACACCCGGGCAGTAGCCCCCTTTGCCCAACCCTAGTAACAGCTCTGAGTACAACTACTTTTCTGTACATATAACATGCCAAAAGGACTCCTAAATGTAGATGGCTGAAGCAAGATAATGAAATTATTATTTTTCATAAATTACCTTTGCCTAGGAGAAAAATGACAGTATAATTATCTAATTTTGTGCTTTTCCTCTAAATTGAAAAAAACACAGACAAATCAGAAGGTCATACAAATTATTCAGATATGAAAACATACCCATTCTGTGGTTCAGAGAGGTAAATCCTTGACTGCTTCCTTGATGATCCGAGTTGAATGCTGGTCTTTTGGTACTAGAAGAGCCAAGGAGAGGAAGATGGGAAATGAGTGGCTGTAGTTCACTTACCGGGGGGAGGTTGTGGTGGCTCCCAACTGCCTTGCTGGCATTCCAGTGCTAGGACAGGAGGTCCAGAGTACGGAGTTCTGGATGCTGGTTCAAGAATGACATGCCCTGCATCTACCCAAGCCTGTGATGGTATCTGTTCTCCCTTACTCTACAAGCAGGCAACTCTCATATGACATTTAGAAGGTAAATGATTTCCAGTGCTATCATGTTTCTGTTTTTTTGCCACACTGTTTATCTGATTTACTACTCCACTATCACCCATTTCTAGCATTACTTTCCTGTATGGATCTGTGACTTTCGGAGATTCTGAGAACTTTCATTGTATTCAGCACACTTTATTTGGGGTTAATCAGAGTCTCTTTAACTGATGGCAGGTGTGCACCCAAGAAGACTGAATGCTGTAATTAAATCAAAATGTGCTTCAACAAAGTATTAGTTTAATGGTGTGCACACTTATGCAGCCAACTTATTCTACATTTTTTATTTTAATATTTTTCCCTTAATACATTTGTTTGTTTTTCAATTGAATTGTACAGGTTATAGGTCATATTAAAGGTGGGAAAAGTTCTGAAATGATTTATTGTGGTCTAGTTTTTTTTTATATCACAAAAACCTGGCATTTTAACAGAGGTGTGTACACTTTTTATATCCACTGTATAAACAATGGGTGTGTCAGTGACAGTAATGACTAAAAAAATGCATCTGAAAATCACAGCAAGGACTTAATCACAGCATAAAACTGCAACATCCTCCTATACCATCCTCAACATTTTCTTGTTTAATGTGCCACAATAATATTTTCATCAGGTCTTATTGAGGTCTGACCCCTACTGTAAATGACTCAGTTAAGGCACTGCCCCTCTATTATGCTCTGCTTGGTTTAAGCAAAAGAAAAAAGAAAAAAAAAACAGGTAAATAAAATGAATCATCTGAATCTGTTTACTCATTCAGTTGCAGCTTTAGTTTTAAACTCCGCTACATATGGGCATTCTTCTGGCTCATGAGTAGAATATTCTCTGTAATGATTTGTCAGGTATTACCTCCTTATTGCACACCCTCCAGCTGTTTATCTGCTTTTTCCAAGGATCATACCTACCATATTAAACAGTAACGATAATTTAATTATTTTATTACCCACTATGGGCAAATCCTATTATTTACATTTTATTCTGCACTTGGACCTTATTATTTTAGCCACCCCTGCTTCATTTGGTAGTGATGAACATGTGCTTTGGGGCATGCTCCTAGCTATACCTTCCCTGCATTCACTTCAATATTCCTGTGACTCCAGAGTTCCCAGATGTCTTTTGGGGGTTACATATTCTTAGTTATTATCTCTTGGGCTATATCTCTCACACCTTGCAACCAACATTCACCTTGTGTGTAGCTAACCCAGTAGCTGCAAGATTATCCATGAACTAAAATGACATAATCCAGCTTAATCACATTTTCTTTTGGTTTGCCCTCAGTCCATCATGCAGAAGGAGTTTCTATGACATGTAGGAACACTATCATTCTCCAGTTTAATTGCTGGGCTAGAAGTTAGTCTATGCCTGGTAATTTAACTCTAACCTCTGCTTTTGCCTTCTTAATTACCTCTTGATTTGTTTCTGTCTGCTAATTGTTAATTATTCACTTTCATTTGTATAAACTATTCTAGCTCACAGCACCATCCTGGTTGGCATCGTAACAATAAACCATCTTAATGCTTTTTGTTTAAAATCTCTCTTCCATCTGTACATCTAAGTGGATGCATTCTTAATTAGCACTTTTCACAGCCTAGTGTTCCCTTTCCACGTCTATGCAATCACTTCTTCTTTGGCAACACCTTCTTGCTAGTTTCTAAATACAATTATACATTATTCAGTTTTGTAAGTTTTATGCAAGAAAATTTAAGTTTATCAGGATTGCAAAGACTAGTTCTTCAGCTGATTGGTCTCTTACTTTGTTTAGAAACATTGATGGTCATTTTCACAAATTAAGGCACCGGATTCAGTATGTATTCATGAATAGCATAAAATTTAAAATTTCTGTGGTGAATGTCTACAAATTTATTTCTGAGGTGAATTTCTACAAATGTATAACTATTGCAAATATATTTTTAGGCAATCCATGGACATTAAGTTCTGTTATTAAATACATTGCCCTGAATGACAAATTAAAGCTATTTTAAATACTTAGACTTCAACAAATGTATACATTATAAATCCAACATATCTACTGTTGTAAGGAAGTCCTTTTCATTGCACAGCTTATATCTAAAGGTATTGCATCCAGATCCAGGGATTTAATTGTCCCAGTGTACTCGTCACCAATCGCTGAGTATCATGCCTCTTTTGGTTTGCACCTGTCCAAACACTTGTCACAAATGGAATGACCACAATGCTTTTGCACTTAATAAAATCAAGGACCTACATCATATAAACTATGCAAACCATCTCAAAGCTTTGTTCCTCTTGTTACAATGCAGGCTACTGAGAGGTGATCTCCACCCTGTATACAGAACTTCAGCAGTCCTTATCTGTTACACATTCACAAGTCCAGTGATACCATAAACATCCACTTAAGGCATGTCAATCTCTTTTGCAAAATAAATGTTACATGTTGGAAGGATAGGTTTGTATCATAAAGAATACAACTTCTATGGAGCAGTTTTCCACTCCACATAAAGCAAAGTACTTCTCTTATTCTATTCAAATGTAATTTGGATGAATGGATGGTAACCACAAATTTACCCATGGTTTATCACCCATGTCCCTCTTGGATAGGAAAACATGTACATATCCTTGTTGGTCTATCATTGGGTTATTTGTATGTAAAATATAAGGGCTAAAAACTACCATGGAAGGTAAGACTAGAGTTCTTAAGATCCTCCCAGATCAATAGCCTGGTAAGTATCTATGAACCTACGAACCTTTTATGTCCTCTGCCCTTTATTGCTAATGTCAGCAACTGTTGACTTTTGGCTATTTTCCCATTTTTTAAAAATTGTTCTTAAATTGAAATACCTCCAGACACAAGCCACAGGCTGCATTTGTCCAGCCAAGGTTTTTCCTCATACTTTTTTTCCTTTTTCCTCTTTTTCCTGCTTCTTTCCTTTATGCCTTTTTCAGCAAGCTTTCCCTCCATCTTACCTGCTTGGACATCTACCCCCATCCTGCTGGAACCCCTTTGTCTTTTCCATGCTTTTTGGTGATTGAATAGTCTCTTCTTTTCCCTCCACCAGTCTTCTGGTTTTTCTCTCTCCCTGCTTCCTGTCCTCATCACTTCACATATCTTTCCCAACTGTTGCCACTGAGCATAAATATCTAAATGTATTGACTTTATGACCACAAATTAAAAAAATGCAAATACTGCATTGAGTCTATCTTTTAGCAATCTCCATCTCTCTCTCTCTTTTGACATTTACCGTACTAAATGAGTTCGTTCTTCTTGAATTATACCATGAGATAGAGAAAACAACTTTTCAATCTTGAGTACTTGGGTAAATTTTGTCACTGCCATTTCATATCAATGTATCGGGTCTATATTATCATATCACATGCTCAGAAGAGCAAATGAAAGATAATCTACCCCATGTAAGCAAAAGCTTACAACATTGAAACTTCAGAATGGCGATTATTTTCCGAAGGAAAACAATCTCTGTTCCAAAACAAAAAAAAACAACAGTAAAACATTACTTAATGTGGGGGGCTTTGCTCCCACACCCCTCAACATGGGAGGCTGTGCCCCCCACACCACCCCTTCTTAAATATACCAACTCTGAGATTGCACTACAGTGCAGAAAAGGCAAAGTAGCGAAAGGGGCCAAACAAATTCTTTCCCAGGGAAAGAATTCGCTAAACAGCACCTTTGCTATTTTGCCTTTTCACGCTTTACTGTTCAACAAAGACAAATTCGACAACCTGCATCTGCGACAGCATAATAGGGAACCACTGTATCATGCCTATTTAGTGTGCAATGGCATAACTTTTAATAACTGGTGCTTTTCTGTCTTTGGATACTCCCTCTCTTCTTGGTACTGGACTGTGCACTCATTTCTGACTTTTAAATGGCATTTTATTGAACTACCGCAATAAAAAAAAGTCAGTGATTCCCAAGTGGATTGCAAGCACCTGCCACATTTGGAATTGACACCTCATATTAAGGTGAATGTTATTCTTTTTACTGACTATTGCAGGTATTGTAGCTACAGAGCAAAAGTAAATAAACGGTTAGCAACTCTTTTGTTATTTATGTAATCAGGAAAGGTACAATGTGAAGTCTGTTCTTAATTTCTTAGGAAAGTGGGTATTGCTCTCACAGATGGCAGCTGAATCTACCAGGTAATGTTCTTGATATTTTTGATATGTGAACACGTAAGTCATTGCCCAGTACCTACCATGACATTATTTTATGGGAGTATACAGTGAAACTAAAACATCAAAAATATACTATAACCACTTGCATCATTATATCTGGAATATAAAAGAAGATGGAAAAGTTGTAAAACAAGCACGAATGGAAAGAATAGATATAAACTTTAACAGCTGCATTCACTTTTATTATCCCCCAAATGTCTCCAAAACATTGTCCTGCAAATGAAACTGGTATGTCTACATTGACAAAGAATCCATGATAAGTATCATTGTAATAATAATAATAATAATAATAATAATAATAATAATAATAATAATATAGTTTTGAAATATAAGGAGGTATTCAGAAACATTCAGTTTGCTGCAGTGCAACATTGAATATTAAGAATCATATAGTATGATGCGGCTCAGTACTGCTTAGGTATGTAGTAGGTATTCCAAGAAAAGGGCTACATAGTATAACTAGGTCAGCCATGTTACTGGTACAGACACATCAGTTAACAGCAGTGATTGGGCAGCCCTATGAGCAATCATGTAACAAGAACAGTAAGGCTATACAGGATCATACATGTAATGAAGTGCCTCATAACAACAACTTGGACACTGTGTGCACAGTAAAGCGCCAACACAGTTTATTATATAAATGGAAGGGAGAGGTGGAGATAGTAAAGATAAAAAGGTTGAATAGGAAGCAGAGGAACACATACATGAGAACAACCATAAGGAATGATAGGTAGGGGCCGAAGGGCATTTTTTTGGGACAGCTGACCATTTTATATATTTGTAGAAGATAGGTAGATGGGGGGTAACAATGAAGAGAAGGTAGACAGAACTTTTCAGTAAAACCTTTTCCAGTGTTCTAAACAAAATGATGGCGCAACAGAAAAAAGCCCAGGAGCTGACTAGAAAAAAAAGCACGTTTAACTTGGACTTGAACCAAAGACGTGCATTAGGTGATCAAGATGATAAAGAAGAAGGCTGGCAAGAATGTGAAAGTAGAAAGTAAACAAATGAACTGTTAATGTGTCATTTCCATAGGATGCAGTTTGGGCATGAGAATTGTGTTTCTGCTAGAAGTGAGAAAATCGACTGTGCTTTAAACAGATGTGTGGACTTTAAAGTATAATTCTCACTTTGTCATTAATGCTTAGAAGGATAATGAAGGAAATGAAGTTATAACTGTAACTAACATGTCTGTAATAAATTTCCTGAAATTAACTGCATGGTATACTCTAACGTGACTGCTGTTAATGCCAATGATGTTAAAGGAAGAAAGTACTTTTTCCTGAACTGTATTGTATCTGTTTGTGGCTTATACTGTAACAAGATAAAAGCTAGCTATAACCAGTATAAAGTTGTGAAATGGGGTTGATAACGGTAAGAGGTTAAAGTGAACTGGTCATATGTGTGTATAAAATTATAGTGATTCCCCACTGTTATACATACAAGTAGAAATCTACACTAGAATCTTAGAAATTGATAGTTTTCTAGATTTTGAGATATTTCATGCAACTGTAGAACCATTAGTCAGTCTTTGTTATGTACCGGCAGAGCTTTGCAGTTACAGACAAACTGTTTACAGGCACAACTAATTAATCAGGAAATGACTGAACTGTGAACTTTGAGGCATCCGTCTGAGGAAATATTAAAACTAGTACTTAAAGGGGAAGCGACAATCAGTTCAGTGAAAATAAATTAAGTTTGATATATTGAAAAGAATACAAGCAGATACATTTCTAGTAGAGGTCTATATTAGATCATGAAAATGGCAGAATTTCGAATGATCTAATATCAGACCCAATATCGCAAATGCTGAAAACAGCGAAGCTGCACAAAACCAAATTCTTTCCTAGGGAAAGAGTTCAGTTGGCCGTTGTTGTGGCTTCGCTGTTTTCAGGGATGCGGTGGAAAGTTACGGGTTGGGTTAAGGTAAGTGTGTTATTGTGCGGATGTTTGGGTTAGGGCACACGTTGGGTGAGTTAGGGTTAGGTCGCGAGTCAGGTAAGTGTGCGATAGTGAGAATTTGGGGTTGGGGCGGGTTAAGTGAGTTAGGGTTAGGGCATGGGTGAGTGTGCGATAATGACGGACATTAGGGTTAGGGTCTGGGTTAAGGTAAGTGGATAGATAGCAGTGTATGTGCAGTGTAGTGTAGGGGTAGATGTAACTTTTAAATGTATGTGTGTGGATTGCTGCTTTTTAGTGTGCTTGTGGTGTGTGTGTGTTTCTTGGAACAGCAAATTTTTCCCTGGGAAAAAATCGCTGTTTTGAGGTTTTGATATTGTTAGGGTTCGGGTTTTGCAGTTCAATGTTATGGCATTTGATAATGAGCCATTTTGATGATCTGATATAGACCCCCTAGTAGCATTACTCACTTCATTATAAATCCCAACAGTACAGTCTACTCTTTCTAAAGACCAAAAACAGTTAACTGAGAGAATGCAAGTTGTTTTTACACCTGTGAGGGTTGTTAAGATGGGACAAGAATGGATGCTATGGGTGAGGAATGAAACATGGCTCTAACATACATTTTCAGCATGATTAAACCAAATTTCAGAATGGGTAAAACCTATGGGTGTAACTGATTTTCTGAGTTATCTGCCCATGTATAAAGGGGGACTTTCACTTTTTGGAAATTGTATGTAGTTGTGTATGTTTGCTGTGAGGTAAAAGAGGTTTGGTGGTTACACATTAAAATCTACATATTTTTATGTTTGTTGAGTGTATTTATTGAAACAAAAATCCTTGGAAAATGTGACACGCTTCCAAACAGAGATGAAAAGCTGCAAGTGCATATCAGATCAGCTGGCCAAACATTAGTGTGTGCATGCAAATTGCAAGTGGGAAACATATATTCAAAACAATGCTATGTAGAATATGTGAAAGTAATAGCATCGTATCAGAATGACTGCATTATCGATCATTTCATGGGATGTGAATGACATTGTAGATAAAGACAAGAAGCAAAAAGTATTGAATTATATTAAAAAGTGTAGAGTATGACTTCCATTATGTCTCATGTGTGAATTGGTCATTATTTGTGATACTCTCACCACCTTATGATATGTTTATGTAAAAAAAGCCTAGAAATTAATGATACTTGCTAAATAACTAGCAGCGGCCGTGGGTCACCAGGCATTTGTGGAAAAGACAGAGGAAGAAGAAGAATTTGCAGAAGCTCTTCATTGCTGAGCAAGCAGGAAAAAAGAGCACTTCACAATCCAGCATGGAAGCAGCCATGAAACAAATAGGGCATGGAAGCAACTCCCCAACGTGGAATTGTATACTAAAATACACAGACTGCTTGAAGACGTGACCAAGATGAACTAGCCCCTCCATGATTACATTACAAAAATGACCTTAAGTTAGACGAAATAGAAGCTGTGCTTTCTCAACAATCAAAACACATAACAACGCTTAAATCCACAGAACCAGAGCAGTCTAGCAGGTTCACAGAAATTTAAAATCAGAAAAGCTGATTGAAACTGAAGAGAGAAAGGAAAAAGATCTCCATTTCTCAGGGATTGCTGGGGTACTAGAAGGAAAGGAAAGAATTCTAAGACCTTTATTGCAGGTGAGTTGAGCCAGTGGACAGGGATTTCAATGGACGAAGTGCTGTTAGACAGAGCACATAGAGCACTGACCCCAGGGAACCATGAAGCACAATATCCTAGTCCACTCATGATGAAGGTGAAAAGCTTTCTTTTGCAGGAAAAATTACTTTTCAGCTGTGGAAGCAAGGGAAACAATTGTTGATTGGGAACAGGAGAGTATTCACTGATAATGATTACTGTCTGGTGACAAATAAAAGAAGAATGCAATTCAGCTTTTTGTTCAATCTTTTAAAGTAATTGCATCTCAGATTTTGTTTATTATACCCAGCCACCCTGAACATTAGTTCCCCTACAAGAATGAGATCTTTTGTAGACCCAAGAATAGCACTGGAAGAAATGGAGTGATGTAAATCCTTTTGGAGTGAGTGTAATGCAGTAGAAGGTGCACTGGGATCTTAAGGGGTATGATGTAGCAGAGGAAGTCACCGATGGAGAGCTGGCTGGGTAAGCCCTTTCGAGTACTCAAAATTCAGATGGAAGGAAGGAAAAAGGGGATGGCAAAATTTACTACAAAAACAAGAGAGGAGTTTATGGAGGGGCTGTCAGAGAGAAAGAAGGAGGCCTGAATTGTATTCATAGAGAGGAAAAAGACTGAAGGCTGATATTTGCAGTCCCATTACAGTTTGGAGGGAAATCTTTTTAAGCTTCTACAGGAAGAAAAGATGGGTAAGATTTAATTTTTACCAAGCAAAGACTAAATTGGCAGACCAAGGGTCTTGTTTTGTGCAATATGTAAGAGACATTATTACCATGTGTATGGAATGAGACTTTGAGAAAACATCACAGAGTGCTACTGACCTTCTTCTGTGAAGACTTTATAAGCTGTACATGGGACCTTTAAGGAGGGTGAGGAGTTTTGGCATAATATCTACTTGATGAATTGGGGAACATTGATGAGAAAGGATTAATGCATTTGTCTCTTAGGTAAAATTAATTTGGAATTATGGGGAGATGATATTATGTAAGTACTGAGAGTTGGGGAAATAATCACAATGAAGTCAGATGTTATAATAATCTGTTAATCACTTCATCGCTGTTGCATAAATGAGACACCCTTATGGAGATGCTTAGTTTTACTGTGGGTTTGATTAGATCAACAGTATTTCAAGGAATGCTTCAACTACACAGGTACTTGCAGAGGGTATGTTTTCTCTGATGGAAGCAAAGACAGACAAAAGAAGGCTTGGGCAAACTTTACTTTCAAATATTCTTGATGCAAGGTAACATTTTTCTCCCTCCTTGTTTAGGGGTGGGGGGGATAAAGGGACTTGTAAAAGTGTGCAAATTGAAAGGAACTGACACGATGAATCCTATCAAACCACAATTGATCTGAGGCTCACCAGCTATCAGTGGAGAGACTTCGCCTCCCACAGGGCTAAGAATGTTTTGCATAAAATGGGTTTTGATGGTTATTTAAAGCTGAAATGTTATAGTTTGTTGAGAGCTGAAATGTTTGGGTTTTAAGATTAACATAAGACAATGTAAAATTGAAGTGCAAATATTGTAAAATGCTGTGAAATAAGTTGCTAAATAAAGGCTGGGACCAAGCTGGGTATTTCAATAATTTAACTTGCTAGTGTTTATGCATATCTTTGAATCTAAACTTGACATCTTAGAATGTCAGTTGGCTGGCAGATGCTGGTAAGTGCAAAAGGATATTACAGGTCCTGCAAGATGTAACAATAAATTTTATATTGCTACAAGAGACACGCTTATTTAAATGTGAATTTGATAGAGTAATTAAAAAGGAATTCAAAGAAGGCTATGGTGCAGAAGATTTCCAAGGCAGAAAAAGGGGAGTATTGATGTTGATTAGAGGAAATACACTATTCAGAATACAAGATGCTAAAACTGATCAGCAAGGGAGAAATGTGCTGCTTAGAGGGGACTTAGGGGAGTTGACAATAGGTAATATTTATCTCCCACCCAAGACCAGAGTAGAGGAAATTTTCAATCAGATAGTTGAATACATGCAAAGAATAGTGCTTTTGGGGGTTGATTGGAATATAATCATGGACAGGCAGGATGTGGGTGTGTGTGTGTGGGGGGGGACCAAGAAGGGAGAGGGTGTCTAGTTTTTAAAAAGATATTAAAACTGTATGGCTTTAAATTTGAGGATATGTCTCACCTGCAATGAGACATGCAACTTATAATTCCAGTATGGTAGAAAGTCTCACTTGGGTAGATGATATATTTCTATGGAGCACATTATCTTAATAGGGAAGACATGTACTTGCTCTCTCGCTTGTTGTCAGACCATGCACAGTTGGAATTAGAGATCTTAAGTCCAGGGGTAGACTTGGCTATACAGAACTGGAGACTAGATTTATATTGGCTGAGGAATGCAGAAATTCAGGAAAGAATCAATAAGTTTATGAGGGAATTAGAGAAAGAAACACACAACTTATCATGGATAGAAAAATTCAAGAGGTAGAGAGACATTTTTGGAAAGAGAACTGATAAAGCTTACAAGCTTTGCAGGACAGAGGGAGGAGTTAGTGGAAAATGAAAAGGTGACAAAATTAGCACTGGAAAAATATTGGAAAGAAAAACGTTGAAGAAAAGGCCAACAGAAACCAAATAGCACTGAAAAGCCTATTTTATAAAAGCTTGCCCAGATACCAAAGAGTACAGATAAGGAAGCTTAGGCAAGTGAAGGTGGAGAGGAAAATTATGAAGCTAGGAATCTTAGAAACACGGCAGGTAACTAAAAAACAGAAGTGACTAGAGAAATAATGAAAACTTTTTATATGAGTTTATATAGAAAGGATGAGGAAGGAAGGAACTGGAAATAAAATTTAGGAATTGCAGAGGAAGAGAACCTTAATCTCATGAAACCTAGTACTTTAGTGGAAATTGAACAGCACTTGAGAGAATCTGCAGGAGATAAAAATCTGGGAAGGGATGGCCTCCTAAAATAAATGTGGAAAATGCTAAAGTGCAAAATATTAGCAAAATGGCCTGCTTTATTTAGAGAAATAATGGAATGAGGGAGCATTTGGGATTGTGGCACATAGCAGTAATAACCCTACTAACAAAGGAGGGAAAGCACCCGTGTGTCCCCGAATCATATTGGCCAATTTCAGGGCTCCCACATGATTGCAAAGTCTTTATAAACATTCTAGCAGCCCAAGTGGCAAAGATATTGCCCAGGTTGATAAAAAATGATCAATGTGGATTTATCAAAGAAAGGCAAACCTTTGTCAACATATTGAGGGTACACATTCTTCAAACAGAAGCAGATGTTACTGTTGAGAGGGGATGCATTTGACAGGGTAAACTGGAGTTACTTATGGCAGATATTACAGTTAATGGGATTTAAAGGTGACACTCTTGGATTGCTTCAGAGAATATATGTGGGGTCCTTGGCAGTAATAAAGGTGAATGCAAGGTTGATGGGGCAAGTGCTGATTGAAGGGGGCACTCGTCAGGGATGCTCATTATTCTTGTTACTTTTTCTGCTTTATTTATATCCTTTAACCCAGAAAATAAGGTAATAAGAAATTAATGATTGGAGATGGCTGGGGGGGGGGGGGGTGCTTTATTTGGAGAAAGCATTATTCTGTTCCTGACTAATCCAAAGAGAAATATTGATAGGGCCCCCAAAATATTAGGGGATTTTGAGCTGGTATTAATGTTTAAGATAAACAAAGAAAACACCAACGTCTTAGGAATAAATTATATGCTGCCCATGAGATTAGTACAGAAATGTACATATTTATGGGTCCAATACAAGTTAAAATATTTAGTCATTTGTTGGCTAAAACAGCTCAGGATTCCTCCAAAATCTTGTGGGAACAAACTGGTGAGAAGATTGGCGAGATGATTGAAGTGTGACTTAATTCTTTTGGATATTGATCAGAGAATATGAGCCCTTAAGATGTTTGTGGTCCCTCAAGTAATAAATCTATTACACTCACTATTTGTATAACATAGGTAAGGGGTTTTGAGAAAAAAATTGGAAAATATTATGAAATTTATTTGCAAAGGGAGCTACCCAAGGGTGCAGTGGCAAAACTGATACTACCAGTTGACGGGGGGGGGGGGGGTCTTGGGATTCCCACCTTAAAGGAATATCATCACACTTCTCAGCTGAAACTAGTATACATCTTACAGAACAGTGAGTATAGCAGAAAGTCAAAATAATTTCTGATAGGATACAATTGGAAGACATAGGGTGAGGGTATGGGAAAGTTTGTTCCAAAAGGACAAAATGTAGGGTATTTGTCTGATCCCAGGGCAGAGACAGTAGGGACTATTCAAAAGTTAAGAGTATAGTGACTGGAAATTTGAGGTCTTGCCAACGGGGATAACTAAGATTCCTTTTAATATAAATAAGGGGGAGGGTTCAAAGATGGAATAATGGTATAAAGAAAGTTTATTTTGGGGAAAATTTAGAATACAAAGGTGACAGATTGTTTTGGGATAGATTTTGGGGCAAGTTCAGCCTGCAGGGAGTTAACATATAGGCTTATAGGGGAAGCTATGAGATTTATGTGAAACATGCCAATGAGAGTCCATATAAAACCTGATTGGTAAAGATACTAATAGAGACAAGAACTAAGATTTCAAGTAAAAGAGGGCTGGTGAGTAAGTTATATAAAGCTTTGATAAATGACAGATGCAACAATAAATGGAATGAGAGACTAATATGTCAGGAAAAGGCAGACAGAGAGATAACTAATGAAGGGTGGCAAGAAGTTTGTAGGATGATTAAAATAGCTACTAAATCCAGACATTTCTGAAATATTTGGATGAAAATGTTTGTGTAACTATTTTTATACTACTAATAAATTGAATAGGACATTCCCAGAGGCTAGTCCCAGTTATTGGAGGTGCAGAAAGGATATCAAGAGTGTCTGAGAGCATATTTTGTGTGAGTGTCCTAGGTTGGAAATTATAGAAAACACTTGCCAAATTTAATTGGGAGCGGGCATAATGGTTAAGGTGTTTACCTCACAAGCACAATGCACAGGGTTTGATTCTAGGGTTGGGGGGGTTGCATAATGATTAAGGTGTTTACCTCACAGACACAGCATACAGGGTTAGATTCCCACGTTAGGAAGCATGGCTAGGCTTAAAAAGGTTCCCTGGGGTCATTAGTCTAATAGTCACCTATGAAACTATATTACAACTAGTATTACACTCAGACTAGTTATTGTCTAAAACGCTTTTTTGTCTGAAATGCATAGAGGAAGTGAATGTCAGTGACTGTAAGAAAGCATCGGCAAGTCTGTTACTGCTGTTAGCTAAGAAAGGGATCAATAGACAGTGCAAGTCTGTATGGTCTGCCTAGTTTAGAGGAAGTATTTCAAATATTGAGAAGACTGGAGGTACCAGAGAGGGAAACTTTGTGAATCTTGCCATGTGAACTGCATTTAAAGAAAGGAACTACTGGCTAGAACTTAAAAATAAATGGTGGAACACAACAGACAGAACATTAGGCGGAATCCCAATCATAATGACAACCAGTCAGTGCCTGTAACTAATAATTCATCTTAGTGCATGTTTGAACTAAAATGTAATACTTGGTCCTTAATTTCTATGGTGCGCTCCAGTTCAGGGTTGTTTGTATGCCTCAGTTGGACTTTGACAATAATTCAATAAAGTAGTTTTGCAAAAAAAAAAAAAAGAAAAAAAAGAAAAAATGAAAGGGGGACATTACCAATGTTACAGGAGATGCATTTAGATAGAAATGAGCACGTGAATTTGGCAAAGAAAGGATTTCAGAGTGGTTATTCAGCAGTATATCAGGGACCATAGAAAAGGAGGGTACTAATACTGATTGGGAGAGGGGCTCGAATAATGATAGAGCAGGAGAAGAATAGTAGATTTGTGGTAATAAGGAGTTATTGGCAGGGAAGGAAGGAACCTAAGAGAATAATATTCATAGGTGAGGACTAGAACTTGATATGCAATATCGAGTATGTATCAGAGGGACCTAGAAGGAAACATATAACAAAGGAGAGTAGATTTCAGAAGAAATATTTGAGAATATTTGGGGTGGAAGACATGAAATTACCAGCAACAGTTAGAATTTATGTATTATTCTCTAAGGTAGAATAACTGGATTAAACTGGATGAAGCCCTATTTCACAGGAACATGGGTATTTAATCCAAAGCTTAGAAACACATCCAATAACTATTTTAGAGCATGCACCAAAACACTAAGATAAAGATGCACCAAAACACAAAGATAAAGATGCTCCAAAATACTAAGATAAATATGCACCAAAACACGAAGATAAAGATGCTCCAAAATAGTAAGATAAAGATGCACCAAAACACGAAGATAAAGATGCACTAAAACACGAAGCTAAAGATGCACCAAAACACGAAGATAAAAATGCACCAAAACACGAAGATAAAGATGCACCAAAACACTAAGATAAAGATGCACCAAAACACAAAGATAAAGATGCTCCAAAATACTAAGATAAATATGCACCAAAACACGAAGATAAAGATGCTCCAAAATAGTAAGATAAAGATGCACCAAAACACGAAGATAAAGATGCACTAAAACACGAAGCTAAAGATGCACCAAAACACGAAGATAAAAATGCACCAAAACACGAAGATAAAGATGCACCAAAACACTAAGATAAAGATGCACCAAAACACGAAGCTAAAGATGCACCAAAACACTAAGATAAGGATGCACCAAAACATAAAGCTAAAGATGCACCAAAACACTAAGATAAGGATGCACCAAAACACGAAGATAAAGATGCACCAAAACACTAAGATAAGGATGCACCAAAACACGAAGATAAAGATGCACCAAAACACTAAGATAAAGATGCACCAAAACATGAAGATAAAGATGCACCAAAACACTAAGATAAAGATGCACCAAAACATGAAGATAAAGATGCACCAAAACACTAAGATAAAGATGCAGGGTGATCAAGAAAAAATAAGACACTGGTGCTTCCCTGCTTATGTAGTAAAAAGAGAGAAATTTAAGGAATAGGTAGTAGAAATATGGAGCTGCTTGGGGAAGATACAGATGACTTCAGAAGGGAAAGCTAAGGGGTGGGATAAAATGAAAATGGAATTAAAAATATGGCAAAAATGAGAGAAAAGATATATGGGCAAAAAGTAATAGGAGTTACTTAGAGGGACTAGCAGCAGATAATGTATTGCAGATGAAAGGGAATCTTACAGAACAAGAAGAAGAGCTATTGTTGAGTGCTAAAGGGAAAATAAGGGAGCATTTGTTTAATATCCATGAGCTTAGAAAGAATGCCATTAAGCAAGGAGTTTTGGATAACAACCGTAGGCCACAAATTCAATTAGCAAAGCATCTTAGGTAACAGAAAATAGAAAGGAGGGTTTTCAAACTTAGCAAGCCTATTACTAGATATATATCCAGAGATACTATAGAGGTATTATAGAATCTGTATAGAGCAAAGAATGAGGAAACCAAGAAAAGAAAGAAATGTAAATACTTATGGAAGACTCAAATATGCCATAGTTAGAGGAAGATGAGGTTCAAGCATTAATAGCTAAGATGGGATGGGATGTGCCAAAAATGATAACGTGTAGTCAAAAAACAGAAAAGTGTGCAGGAACAGATGGTATTCCTATGGAAAGTTGGAGGTTAGAAAGGGAGAAAATGATAAATGTCTGGAAGTTATATTTAACAACATTTTAAAAGGGAGGACAGTACTAGCATGTTGGAAGAAATCTATAGGTTCATAGGTTCATAGGTTCATACTAGGCTATCTGCCCGAGGGCATTTACAAGCCTAGCCCATCGTTTTGTGGCTTACGCCACCCATTTAGTATGGGGAACTATACCCATTATTTTGCTGTGCCTCTGTCGAGCAGTGACACTGAGGTAATCCCTGGGGTATATCTGCGATCTCCCATCCATTGGTCAAGATTTCTCTTGAACAAGGCCAGCGAGGTGCTCTGCCTCACATGTACCGGGATTTTGTTCCACAGCATAGGGAGTCTTTGGGTGATGAATCTATCCCTCCAGCACGTCCTATTAATAGCCGTGTCGAGGTTTAAGTCTCCGCCCTTGTGGCTCTGATGGATCTAGATTTTTGAGGTGAAGCATATTCATCAAATCTGGGTTTGACATGGCCTTGTATGTTAGGCAAAGGTCACCTCTGAGCAGCGGTGGCGACTGAATAGAGCTGGAGTTCTTTCAGTCGGGCAGCATAGGACAGATTTTGAGACCCTTTATCCTTTTGGTGAGGAACTTTTGTGGCCTCTCCAGCTGCTGCAAGTGTCGGGTCAGATACATCCCGAATGGGGCATTGTACTCAATCATTGGTCTGATGAGTGATGAGTAAAGGGAGACTATGACCTCCCTTGATCTAGATGAGAATCCCTTCATGATAAGGTGGGCAATGTAGAAGGTCTTCCTAACTACTTTAGCTACATGGGTGTCGAATGACAGACTACTATCAACCTGGGTCCCCAGGTCCCTGATAACTTCTTCTGTGCTCAGTGGATTGCCACCTATTTGGTAGCTAGGGGTAACCTTGTTTTTCCCAAAGGGTATGACTATGCATTTTTGGCATTTAACTTCAGGCCGTGGCTCTGGCACCAGTTATCCGTTTCTGTGAGACCCTTCTGAAGGATATCTGTGTCAGATGTGTTTTCTACTATGGCCCAGTTTGCAGTCATCTGCAAACTTTGTCAGCCATAACCCTCCTGTGCTTGCTTGTACTTGGAAAAGTAGATGCCAAACAAGAGTGGGCCCAGGACTGAGCCCTGTGGGACACCACTTGTGACAGGTTTTGAGTCTGACATGGCGCCAGCAACTCTGACCCTGTGGGTTCTGTCACTCAGCCAGTTTGCAACCCATCTTGTGATGTATGGGTTAACATTTAAGCTGATGAGTTTACAATGATACCCGAGTGGGGTATTGTATCGAAGGCCTTAGCCAGATCGAGGTAGGCTGTATGGACTGCCTTTCCCTCGTCAATGGCTTTGGTGACTGTTTGGAAGAAGTCAACGAAGTTTAAAAGGCATGATCTGCCTTTGACAAAGCCAAACTGGGTTGGATCCAAAGTCTGCAAATTCCCTATGTCTTTATTTATGAGGTCCATTATGATCCTCTCCATGGCTTTGCAGATAAGGCTTGTCAAGCTAATGGGCGGTAATTTCCAGGGTCGGTGGAGGCACCGCCTTTGTGAAGTGGGACCACAGTTGCAGTGCGCCACTCCTGGAGTGCGTATCCAGAGGTAAAACTTTGATTAAACAGCTGTCCTAGCTGTGGGTTTAATTCCTCATTGAGTTCGTGGAGCACACAGCCGGGGACACCATCAGGTCCCATGGATGCTGTGTTTTTGCTTTGGAGAGAGCAGTTCTCACTTGGGCGCTGGAGATGTTTGGGGCTGCAATCGTTTGGTATAGATATCTCTCCTTTTGGGGGGGAGGGGGGGGAGAAGTTTGCACTGAACCTGTCAGCCAGTATGTTGGCAATGTCTGTATGATCAGTAATCTTCACATCATTTTGAACTAGTTCTGAGCATATCTGGGAGTTTCCTCCTAGGTTTCTAACATAGCTAAAGAAGGCCTTATGATTGTCTTTAGAGTCTTTAGCTATTTTTCTCTCGAAATTTGCTTTGGATGATTTTATGAGAGCTCTTAGTTTTTTACTTATAGTGATCAAGGGTGTCTTACCTTTTAAGGATTTTGCTCTATCTTGTAGTAGCTTTCTCCTTTTATTGTAGAGTTTGTTTATGGCTGGGGTCCACCAGACTGGACGCTTGCCTTTGCTACTAAGAGTCTTTGTTTTGTTTGGGATTGCCTTATCCATGCAGTCCTGCAGGTGCTGGTAGAAGGTGTTTGTAAGTGATTCAGTGGCTTGAGTACTGTTTTCCGCGCTCGGGGCCTTAAAGGAGACCACACTAGTCTTTAGAAGTGTGAAGTCGGCTTTTGAGAAGTTCTTTACTGTGGTCTTTTTTATTTCAGGTGGGGGTGGGATGAGGACCTCCAGCGAGATTAGTTTGTGATCTGATCTCACCAGTGAGGGGTATACTTCCGGTGTTGAACATTGTGCTCCCATGTTCGTGATGATGAGATCAAGTATGTTATCTCCTCTTGTGGGGATGGTGACTAGTTGTTCCATGGCATTTGAGTTTATGAATTCCAGGAACTTTTGGGCTAGGGTGTTTGGGCTTGAGTAGTGTTCCCAGTCTATATTAGGGTAATTGAAGTCACCTAGTATGATGGTGTTTGGTGATACATTTATCCCCTCTAGTGTTTTCAGGAAGGCCATGTGAGGTTCCTGAGTTTGTGAGGGTGGCCTGTAACATGCTACAATTTGCAGAGCAGTCTTGCCTATGGTTAATTGCACCTGGATGGTCTCCGATGCATCGTGCGTTGCCACCAGTCTTGAGGTGTGGGTGTCCTTGATGAATATGGATACCCCCCCTCCTTTCTTCGTATTGTCCGGATTTTGGGGCCAGAACGCATGATATGAGGTAAAACCTGATAGCGCTGGGGTGCTCTCAGGAGCCTTGAACCAGGTTTCTGTCACAGCACAGACATCGATGTTCTCCATACTGAGAAGGGCCTCGAGTGCGTGCATTTTGAGATTGAGACTTCTGGCATTGAGCAGCATTACCCTTAGTTTTTTTCCTTTTTTGTGTTCTAGGGTGGTAGGTTTAGAATTTGAGCCTTGCCTAAAAAAGGCACTATGGGGGTGGCAAGAGCCTTTGCCAATATCCGGAATCCCAGGGGTGACAGGTGCAAGCCATCCCTTGCGAAGCAGCGTGGCTTGTCCAGCATGTCATCTCAGGCAGACAGATACTGGATCCCCTTTGAATGACACCAGTGTTTAAGCCAATTGTTAAAGCTGATCATCTTATCTCTGTATTGTGGCATCACTCTTGGTGGCTATACTACCAAAAGAGGGCAAAGACCCTTTAAGCCCTACTTTATATAAGCCAATTTTGATTGTGAACCATGATTATGAATTATTTCTGTCCATATTTCTGTCCAAAAACAGCTAAGATGTTAACAGAATTGGCATACCTGGATCAAGGAGTTTTTGTGGAGGGCAGGCACACATGTGACAACATTAACAGAATGATGTTGATGATTCAGAGGGACACAGAGTGCAAGAACACCTCACTGTTGTTTGTGAGTCTTGACACAGAGAAGACATTCAAAAGTGTAAAACAGTGGCAGCATTTATATTTCCAGATAGAATAATGGGGTTAATTTAATTAGGGAGATATACAAAAGGTTAGAAGAAAGAATTAAGGTGGGAGCACTCATGTCTGACAAGCTGTGTTTGAACAGCATAATCAGGAAGCGGTGCCATCTTCCCCTTTGTTATTTGTCTTATGCTTATAGCCATTGGCAAAGAAAATGAGGGATTCACAAATTAAAGGGTATAACTGGTACGGTATTCAAGAAAAAAATAGCCTTATTTGCAGATTATCTTATTTTGTACTTGATAAATCCAGAAATGATATTTCAGTGCTGTGGAACATTTTTAGAGAGTTTCAAGTTTTTTTTCAGGATATAACATAAATATCCCATCAATATTATTAATGACATGTCATTGGAATGTCAACCATCCCAGCTAATTACCATGTTGATAATATGTCCCTAAGAGTTGACCCAGTGGTTAGGGATCTGGGTATGCACATTGACAGTAGCCTAAACTTTGACTATCGCATGGCCACAGTGGTGATGAAATCCTTTTATGCTGTGCAATGTATAACTAAGGGCATGGCATCTAGGTCCAAAGAAGTCATTATCCCACTGTACTCCACCTTTATCAGATCAATCACAGAGTACAATGCTACCTTTGGTATGTACCTAACCAGGCATATGCAACAACTAGAGTGACCTCAAAGGTTACTTACAAAAAGAATACAAGGTGTAACAAACCAACCTTATGCAGAGCACCTTAAAGCCCTCCCTGGAGGCATAGGGTAAAGGTTTCCTATAGATTGCTGAGGGCTGAGCTATGGCTGGCTTACAAAGCATCCGCAAACTCCACACTTATAAATCTCCTACATATTCATAAGTCAAAGAGTACCAGAAATACAAGGTCTAGGGACCTGAATTTTGACTGTGACTTAAACAGAACATGCTGGAGAGACAGATATGTGTTCCAGAGACTGCCCTTCCTATGGAACAGGCTTCCCATCCAAGTGAAGCTGTGTAAGTCTATTACCCAGTTTAAACACAACCTAGACCAGTGGATGGGGAATAGGAAATTTACAACGGGCCTGGCACCCATGTCTCTTATGGACAGAGGTAGCTTATAAATGCCTGGCTCTAAATGTCCTATTTGGATACAGGGCATCATTATTCATTTGGGAAAACTTGGCTAGGCTTAGAAAGGTCCCACTGGTTGTTAACCTAGTGAAAATCTCTGAATCTATGAATGTATGAAGATAAAACTAAGGCTATAACTGTAAACTGTGTTCCCACACACAATTTAGCTAAGTAATACAAATATTTATGGGGACATGATAAGATGAAATATTTATTTATCTGGATTAAACATGACTCTATAATGGCAGCTAAGGATATGTGGGAAGAAACTAAACAAAAGATAATAAAAATATAGAGAAGCTGGAAGATCTTTGCAATGGATATAGGTAGTAAGGTATAAACAGTGAAAATATTTCTAGGCCCTTTAATATTCTGTATGAGTAAGGCTTATTTTTATCAACCAGGGGAGAAGCTATGGATCATAATTAATAATGGGTTGAATTAATAT
This sequence comes from Protopterus annectens, assembly GCF_019279795.1. Classification (NCBI taxonomy): domain Eukaryota; kingdom Metazoa; phylum Chordata; order Ceratodontiformes; family Protopteridae; genus Protopterus; species Protopterus annectens. The sequence continues at coordinate 1,171,220,969 of NC_056725.1, read as the reverse complement.
ATTTGGTAGGGAAAGAGAGCAAGAGTTAAGTGGGATCAGTTATTTATCCCCCACAGAACAAGGTGTTATATGATTACCAGGCTTGAATGGATACTTTACAGCTGTAGAGCTAAGGCCCATATACATAATACAAACAGAAGACTACAAATCAAAGTGCAAAGAAAACTTGTTGAAATGGGGGTGGGGGAGTGGGATCACAAAATAAGGAGAAAGGAGGATTTTGTATGCAAGCCCTTAAGGAGAACAAAACGACCATATAGAATAAAGAAGGGTAAAATAAAAGACTAGCTCTAGCCTCTGGTTGAGTTTATAGCTGAGTCTAGAACACAAGCTGCTGTTAAAAATACATGATAACTGTACGAGTCAGTCAAGAAAGGTTAGAAAATACTGAAAATGAGAATGAAACGGCAGTATACAAAGAAACAAAGGAAGGATATGGGTATGGTTCCCAAGTATGTAACAAAATCAAGAAGGTTTAGGATTTTTGTGTGGAAGTGTTTGCATAGGTATTTTTGTACCTCAAGTAGACTTTAAAGAATGTTTCAACAGGCAGACAGCAATTGATGGAGGTGTGATGGGAAAGAGAAGGATAATTGGGAATGCCTTTTTTGGGAGTGCATCAAGTTGGTAAATTTTAAAAAATTCACTACAGCGTATTTTATCAGAAAAATTGGGGGAGCAAATTATTGTAACTTAATAAATGATTCTTTTAAGCTGGGATATAGAAACTGATTTGCCTAGACATAGTACAACCTTTCTAAATGTTAATGCTGTTTGAAAATCAAAAACTAAATCAACTGTAACAGAATTATTGAATGCCGTAAGGGGGATAAAATAATCGGTGGTAGAATCTTTAGGAATAGGGAAAGAGCAAACTATGTAGAAATGAATAGAGTCTATGGAAACAATTCTTAAAAATGTTCAGGAAAAGGAGGAGTGAAACTTCAGGAAAGGAAGGACTTGAGCAATCTGTGTAATGTTACACTGAATAATAATTGCTTTGAAAGAAGCTATATATGTATAATGTACAAAAAGAAAAAAATTTGTAATTTTTTTGCTTTGTTTTTTTTTTTCTTTTATAACTGAATGTGCACTCATGTCACTATGTTAATATATGATGTTTCTTAAACATGTTTAAAAACATTACTGGGTAAGTACAGGTCATATCACAACATACTCAAAACTGCAATTGTCTTCTTAAAATAAAAAAAAAAACACAATATCAGTCGGAAAACCAAACCAATGAACCAAGTAGTATCTGCCAAGTTCAGAATAAGCAGTTTTGCCTCACAGCATGGTTATTTTGCCAATAGTAAGTAGTTCAACCAAAAAAAAAACACATTGTTTATCAAAATTTACACCTGATCCATTTGAATTATCACAGCTATTTGGCTACCTTTGGAGGCAAAGGTTCATATGCTTAGGCTATTAACCTAGCTGCGTAAAGAAACAAAGAAATACAGGTAAAGACATTGTTGTATTTAGTGGGCAAATAAGTGGAGGTATATAACTTTTTCATTGTCAAAAGGGCCAGAGTGCTAAATGTGGGTCAGTAATTAGTAAACCGAATGAACATTTCACACCAAGATGAAAAGTTATACATGGAGTGGCATGCTTCCATAGATATGTACAAGCCAAAGGTGAATGTGATGAAACATTTGTAAGGCGTTTTTGTGAACTAGCTGAAAATTGTGGGTTTAATGATGCAAAAGATGAACAAATCAGAGAAAGAACTGTGTTTGGGCTGGCTGATGTTGAAGTGCCTTACAAAGTTACACTTTGATGTGACTAACTTTAGTAAAGGCCATATAAATCACAAGAGAGACTGAGGTATAGAAAAAATAGTGAAAAAATAAAATACTAATTGAGATATGATAAATGATGTGTGTCCAGTAAAATGCAAAGAAAATTACAAATTTAAGAAGTTTAAAAAGAAATATAACACTAGTTAAAGTAAATGGATCCACAAGAAACAAAGTGAGGGTAAGCTTGGCAAATGCACAAAATGTAACCCTTATCAAGCTGAGTCAAAGCAGTCTGCAACACGAGGCAGAGGGTATAAAAGATGCAAAAGGCTGCAACATTTTGCTTGTAAGACAAAGTTAATTAGAGAGGTTGTTTCTGAAAATAAGACATAAGTAATGTTCAGAAAGCATTTTTCATTTGTTCAGTGTCTACACTGACTTATACCGAAACAAAACAGCAAGTATTCATGGAACTGAAGTGAGTCTGAGATCGATACAGAAGCAGTTGTTACTGTGATATAGCATGGTACTCAATGGACAGTTTTTTAAAAGATTTTATTTTATTCAATCAAGAAAACAAACGAGCAATTTAAATATTTACAGTAATAACACTTGTAACTGATCTAAATACGATGCTAAAAAAATTAACTATTATTAGCTGACATTAAAGGCATTTATCTAATAGTCTTCCAGTTTGATGCAATACTTAAAATTAATTATTTTTCCATTAGTTCTTATATAAACCACATTTTCTTTCTGTTATACAATGGTGGTGGCTAAATTAAGAAACTCACTAAAATCTGGAGGTGAATTTTTCTTGCAGTTCACAATAATCACTTTTCTTTCCATGTCATTGTGTAAGGGATCTAAATTTGAGATCTGGGTGGAACAAACTGCCAGAATAAATATGATCTGTTTGGATGTGTTTGAAGATGGTCTATTTAATTATGAACCAGTAAAATTAAATTGAAACCATTCCATGCTGTCTAACATATCAGCATAGCACAAAAGAATGCAAATCCTTTGTGTAATTAAAAGTGTAACTGAAATGATTATGTGTGGTGATGGTCCCAGTAATAAAGAAAACTTGCAGTATTTGAATATGTGATGATTTAAAAGAGCTTAATGATGCAACTATGTGGGAAAGGCTCATTTTTTTTCCTACATTAGAAGACATAGCACGGGTGGCCTAATGGTTAAGGTGTTTGCCTTACAAACCCAAGGTACAG